>NC_056732.1:1281617200-1281727200 GCF_019279795.1 Protopterus annectens | reverse complement strand
ATGAAGGCATACAGTGATTCATGAAGTGGTGCAGGCATAGCGCAAGCCCATGGAAATGTAAACCAAAAAACACGGTTTACATTTTCCCAAACAGAACATCGGAGTTATGGAAGCAGACCACACGCATGTATTACAAAGTTAACATATGCCAATGGACAAATACACAGCCAATGGCACAAGAAAAGATGCACAACATCTAAAAAACAACATTTAATGTCATGTCCACAGTAACGCACAGTACAACCGCAGGGCATGTGTGTGCAAACAGGAATACAAAGGAAATATATAAAAATGGCAGAAAATCGCAATGAAAGACAAATTAGGATTGCACCATAATATGCAATGGTAGGCATGGCACACCACAAGCAAGGCGCAAGGGTTGCCAGGGGCCCGCGACAGTGTTCGGTGCTGTAACTATGAATTAGTAGTCAATGCCATGCAAATGAGGCAGGTAATACTGAATCGCAAATGTTCCGCCGGATTGAGGATGTACCTGACGGCGCAGCGCTATAACACCGAGGAGTGTATCAAAGGTGATACATGACATCAGCAGAGGGGTGTGCCACCATACCAGTAAGCACATTGGAGCAATGCAAATCTGGCCTGGCCATTGCTAAGCAAAGCTGAAGGACAGGGGTGGGGAGGAGGGTATAGAACCATTTAGCTGAGAGCACACATGGTGCCCAAAAGTGCATGTGTAAGGGGATGAACTTGTGCCCGAAACCCGATAAGCGGATGCACGTGCCGCGAACAATAGCACAAACAGGAAGGTCAGGGGAAGAAAGAAGGAAATGCCGAAGCAGGGTAATTGGCGTACTAATGAGCAATTAACACCAATCAACACACGGTGGCCAATCGATGGCAGTAGACAAGCCTGCATGCAGAAACCTGCAAAACAGGATAGGGGAGGCATAGGATTGCAAAGAAAGGTGTGGAGGACCTGGAATGCAAAGACAGGAGAACTGTCATAGCAGAGCAAAGCAAACCCACAGTAGATCGGCAATAGCACACATTACGCAAGATAAGCCAGGTCTAGGAAAGTACAAATGAAAGCAGGCAGCTGGATGCATGCCAGCAAATGGTAGGAGTAACGTGCACAAATGTAAACGGAAGGGCAGGAGGTAATTCACGGCATCCAAATGTAATGCAACACCAAAGGCAGCAGAATAGCTGTTTCATAAATAAAACACAGAAGATACCCTGTAGCCACGATCATACATACACACCCTATGACATCATCAGTGTTCACAGCAAAACAGTATAAAGTGTGAAAGCACCCAACACACACCTGTGTATTCCCAAACACCGCACCATAGGTGTAAACAGACGGGGAACTTTTAAAATGTACATGTTGGGAGCTGCCATAGCTGTGATTCATCAGCATGTGTTACAGACCGACGGTGTTGTGGAGGATGATGCCGACAACCACCGTAGGCCTCGGAGGAGGAGAAGAGTGTTCAGACCAAGGGTAACCTACCAGGGACTACACGATCTGGAGATAGTAGAGTATTACAGGGTGGACAGGGACATCTTACAGCAAATAGTAGAGCTGTGCCAGCCACGCCTGAGAACCAGAAACAACAGAGGGGAACCCATCCCAGTGGACACGAAGGTATGTGTAAGCTTGTGAATACTAGCCACAGGTACCTTTCAAAGGCCAACTGGAGATATAATGGGGATCTTACAGGCATCGGCATCCAGGGTACTACACCAGTTCCTGGATGCCATGTTACCACATGCCAATGAGCATATACACTTCCCCCGAACTCAGGAGGAGTTGGCCAGCAATATGCGTCACTTCCACCGTGTGGCAAACTACCCGGAGGTACTGGGTGTGATAGACTGCACGCACATACAGATTAAGTCACCACCCGGTGAGTATGGTAGGCACTACATAAACCACAAGGGATTCCACTCCATCAACTGCCAGGTCATGTGCAATGCCCAGGGCATTATCATGGATGTGTGCTGGCAGCCCTGGAAGCTACCATGACTCCCATATCTGGCATGCCTCACAGCTGTATCAGGTATTTGTCAGGGGGGACATCCCACAAGGTCACCTTGTGGGGGATGCTGGCTATGCACTGGAGCCATGGATGATGACCCCCATCAGAAATGCACACACACCAATGCAAGAATGCCATAATGAGGCACACGCACAAACCAGAATCATCATAGAGCGTGTGTTTGGGATGCTGAAATCATGGTTCTGGTGTTTGGACACATCTGGTGGAGCCTTGCAGTACTCTCCAGGCACATGTGCCCACATCTTCATAGTATGTGCCATGCTACATAATATGATCCTGCGGAAACAGCTGCAGCAGGGTCATAATGGGGGAGGGCCTCACAGCCCACAGCAAGTGCCGAGGCCAACACAGGCACAGAGGGATCCAGATCACGGACACACTGTGCCAGCCCCAGTAAGCAGACGGAGGCATGCCCAATATGCCTACGCCTTGGCAAAGAGGGAATGTATAGCACATACCTTGACAGTGTAGGCTCCCATGGACTGACACCCCTCCCCACCTGCACACAGTAACATGGATGGCACACAAACATGACTACCTGTAAATTATGATGTATAGGTGGCCCACTGTGAAATCCTACATAGGCATCCCTCAAACATTGTACATGCAACAGCCATGGGAACACGGAACTGTCAACACCTGAACAGTAGATGAGCCCATCAGCATCTGTCGGTGCTGTGTGTATAGGTTCCCAGGTACATCGGTAGGTACATGCCCGATTGTCAGAGGCAAAACACCAAATGGGGCAAACAGTGACACCCGTCACCACAACATCGAGTAAGCAACTGTCGCGTACTGGAGCAGAGGCAATCACGGGAGCACATGTGTGTAAGCACTGTCCTACACACAGTCATCATGGATTACCCGCCGCGTTACTGAGGGGCTCCACAAAATGTAATCATGGATGTAGTGTCAAGGCAGGGGATGTACCCATGACAGGCATTAGTCACCTCGACATGCTGCATCCACGGTCATATGAAGGTGTAGCAAATTATCGGGTGTACCTAATTGTGATATACATACCCAGTGCTGGAGTACAGCCAGTAAACATCACATGGACATACCATTAACTGGACCCATCAAGTTGTAAACTAATGGAGTCATCCATGTGAGTGTAGTGTGGAGTAACTGCTGTAGTGTACTGCACATACAAATTGACATAATGCGTGTACAACCCCCAGATGTCCAAGTGGTATATGCAGTGACTGACGTGCATGTTCCCGGTCCCACATCCCGCAAGGGATGTAACATAATCCCAACGGCATGGGTAATGCATTCTGGATGCAGGTCATCAGAATATGTGTAGCACACGTTAGCAGAAAAAAGCGTTGCCCACAGCTGGTAAGAGATGTTTAAATATGACTATAAGGATATGCGCGAAACAGGGCTAAGTGTCACTGACCACAGCGCAGATCACGGTCAATGATGTACAGAACAGGTGACACCAGCATTAGTCACCCCTGAACAAATAGCGCCTGCTCTGAAGGGTAAAATGACCACTGCCAGGAGTGGAACAGGCAGTCATGTACACAATCACCCAACACTATTGCTAGGCAAGATGTACGTACGGTAGGGTTGCCACAGTTCAAATTACCAATGTGGGACATACGCCAGATGTCAGCAGGACAACACACACCCGGCCGGGATGAAAACCAGAACGATAGTGTTTTGCATAGATAAAAAGCTTATAGTCTAGTAATGGTCTCAGGTACGTGTTCCATGTCCTGTAACATGTAGGTGGGACAGATACAGAATAAGTGTGTCATGCAACTATGACATAAACTGTAGGGAATATGTTTGTCCCAAAGTCACAGGACATTTGCTATGTTCATAAATATTTCGCAGGACACAACTGCACAAAGAGGGATTGTCCCTCACAAAGTGGGATGGGAGGTAATCTTAACCTATGGCAGGTGTGTAATGTGACAGGTACAGACACAAACATGCAGAGTCCAGGAAACACAGTATACACTGACAAACACACAATGAAAGGCATAGCGTGCCTGTCACCACCCCTGTCCGAGATATGTATATACATATATATATATATATATATATATATATATATATAGATATATATATATATATATATATAGATATCTACACATATATAATACAGATAGAAAGGGTCACTGGCATCTGCAAATATATAGATAGGTCGACGACATTCTAAACACCTTTGAGGTACAAATAAACAGGATACCGCCAACTACGGAATGTGTCACACACCGACACCCGTAACCAGAAGGATGAAAGACAGAAAGAACACAGTACTGGAACAGTAGAACCGCAAGCAATAGGACGATAGTAAGGACATGTAGTCACTGCTGTCGGCGGTGCGGTCCACGTAGGTACCGTGTACAACTGTGGTTGTGAGTGATGTAGCCTGTGTATGTGTGTGTTGAGGGTGCCATGTGTGTTCCCGTGTGACTAAAGTGTGTGTGTGTGTCCGCATAGTGTGTCTGTAGGTGGCAACTCGGAGGTAGATGATTATGGTAGGTGCGGGTATAGCTATCCGTAGGCATGCGGTAAACACCTGTTCCACATTGGGAGGGACTGCCCCCCCCTGGGCAGGTGTGTCCTGACATGAAACATTAGAAAGGGCAACTGTCAGTGAGTATAGGACATTACTATGTCCCACATAATATGCAATAGTTGCAGGAAATACTCATGCCTGTTTGTAAGAAATGGAAATGTTACATGCAAACCGATAAGTAGTGAAGGACCAAGAACAATAGGTATGTAATGAGGATAAAAGTATGTGCTATCCTGTGTACTGACCGTGGCCATATGTCAGCCTGTAAACACCACTGTGTGACCCGCAACTGTCCAACTATGGCCATATGAAAAGGTGGCAAGCCATGTGACAGAGGGTCTGACACCAACACCACTGCAATGACTGCAAATATCTGGGACAGACATACACGGGATAGCGTTCATTTACAAATATCCCTGCACATATCGCCGTACATCCAGAGGTATGGAAGTATCAACCGAACCTGCATACCATATAGAAACCAATTAACAACGGCCCAAAGTAAAGTCCCGTAATAGAAGTCAATTAAGTGATAGCACTGTAATTAGGGAAGGGGCCCACACACACATATATATGGACTACGTAGAAATGCAAGCCCCACAAAACCGTATATGCTACGTACACCCGCCTACATCCCCCACACTGTAAACAATAGCAATACAGACCGTAACCACAGCCCAAACATCTAGTTAGTCAATTACATCTGCTGAACCATTGACATACCTTGTGAGAGACATTTAAAGGCACCATGCAAAATTGTATCCGTCGTATAACGGAACAAACGGCGATGTTACAGGTGTTTGCAATAGTCCTTTATCAGACGAGTGGGATGACAGGTACAGTCACAGGTAGAACCACATACTCAAGCCATCACACACAATCCACGGGGAACATGACCCCAAAATAGACTTGGCTCTACACAAAGCAGTTGCAATTACACACAACAAAACACAATACAGGCCGTCTCCCCGAAGGCAGGGCAAATGGCCAATGCCCAGGTGGAGAATTCAATTATACCCCACTGCTGCCGCATAATTGGCGAATGGAGTAGCTGCACAGCTGAAGTGCACGTAATTAGTCACACCTGACCACCAATTGGCGGCAGTAAACCACATGTTGCAGGTATAGACGTATATAAGGATGACTTGCCAGATATGCAAACTGTATGCTCATACTATATAACAGTTGAAAGAGTGATACAGAAGAGTGAGATAGAGATGAAACACCAGAACAATATCAAGGTATGTATAACACTAACTGTACGTATAGTATGTTCTGTATTACATAATGTCAGTGTATGCATAGCCTGGTTTGCAGTAATTAACAGTGTCCACCATGCATAAAGTGGGGAATGGTATTTATGCAGTGATGTCTCGCTGATCGTACTAATACTTGTAGAAGATGTGCGTCCAGCAGTGGGCCACATGGTAAACAGCACAGACACCACAAGGGATGCAACATGACGGTGTTAAACAGAACAATGTCATACGACCCACCGTCAGTGGCAGGGTATGCCCAATAAGTATGTGCCATAGCAGGGGATAGTATATGTAGATATACTGTAACAGTACGCATGTGTATGGGCATATAGCATCAATGACACGTCTAAGGTGGACCCTCTGTGCAAGTAATGGTTGAATTATGGGATACCATGTAAAACATGTGTAATGTATAGTACAGTAGATTGATACGTCAGATATGTTACACAGGAGAACAGGCATATGATGCATAACAAAGGTATCATATAGTGATGTGAGTAGTATGTAATTAAGATATGTATAAACAGTTATGATGAAATAACTATGTACTCCACTCTGCATTTGCAAAGGACGCAAACATTACTTCCATACTAGAATAGCAGAAGAGATGTGACAGACAAACATGAACATGATTGGCGTGTACAATAACAGTATACATATGGCCCGTAGTCATGGGACATTGTAATAGCGTGACAGCCAATCTAACTGGAAGGGATATACCAGTAACCATGCACAAAGGACATGTAATAGCTGCACAGGTTCATAGTGGGGTACCATGCAATCTGGCAAGTCAATGTGTAACAACAACTACAGTGTGCACACCAGTGGCACCTCTCCAGGGTAGTGTCCTGTGAACAGAAGAGGCATGTGTAACCTGCATCACTGCACAGTACAGCCACTGCAGTGATCCCTGGCATACATGTGTCCACCATCCAGCAAGCGAGGTATCAAATGAACACTGCTACTGACTGTCCATGCGTGATGTACATAGGAATCATGTCCCAAAGCATGGTGAGTGTCCGGTCTGGGAATGCAACCCCCAAGCACATGCCACACACAGTCGCATGTGTGTACATATCCATGAGCATCATGGTCATAGTGACTATTGTGTATGTCGTGTATGCGGAGTATATCCATAAACATATTTGCAGACATGGGCCCTGTCTTTACAGCAGACGTCACCCCTGAGTATGTAGTCTGCAAATGTGTACAGACGTGGTGTCTGTACATAAGCCGCATACATTAATAGTTGTATCTCAATAAACATCATGGCGTTTTAATGTTGGGTTATGTAAAGCTGTTGTGTAAGGTACACCCTACGCGGGGTGTTGTACCCATGGATGTGTGTATACGTCCGGTGTTCAGAGGTACAATGGGTGCCTATGGACCAGCTACACACCCAGTACAGACATGTGTGAACATGTAGAAGGATATCCATGCCACAGTGGCAATGTGATAATCACAGGAGTGTGTGCGACATACATGTGTCTTACAAACATGTACAATGCAACATGCATGTAGGGGACTAACACCTATGTGATAACCAGTGGGAGGATGGTGTACTGCAAAGGTAATGTTCACACCAAGTGTCATGCAGGTAGAGGCCATGATGTTCATATCGGTATCTGTCACAGTGACACCCGTATGGATGGGGTCTGTATCAGCTGGTGGAGCAACAATGGCGCTGGGTATGCAGTGGTCTGTAAAGCTAGGCAGGGAAGTCCCCTCAGTTGTAGCCTGTACCTCAGGGAAGCATATACCGAACATGAGGGCCCCATGACTGAGGACTGTGGTAAGCCAAGTGTAACTGGATTTCAGTATGTGATATGGTATGCCACCCTCAGTGTGTGTGTCCCGTCCATTAGCCACATTGCATAACATCCGGAGACATATGTTGTGATGTGCAGGTGGATGTGTATGTAGTCAATACCAGAATGGAGAATGGTGCTGAATGGCAGCAAGAGGACAATGCAGGCTGTATGGACACCCGTGTCGTCATCAACTACTCTGGTGACTGTAGGAAAGGTGTTCAACAGGTGTAGGAGGCATGCTGTGGCCCCAAAAAGACCAACCCAGCTGGCATCAAAGGACTGGAGCACAACAAAGACTCGACGAATGATGTCCATGATGATGTGCCCTATAGCCATGCATAACAGTCCAGTGAGGTGTGTAGGGCAATAGTCCCAGTTGGGCAGTGTGGCGTCACCTGTGAGGAGTGTTACTGTCACTGTGTGCCAGTCAGGGGCCACAATGTCTGGTACAAAGCTATTACTGGATATGGTGTCCCAGTGGGGAAACATGCTGTTCAGTGTTCTGTGAACATCACAGCCTGGGATATTTCAGGGTGACAAGGGGCCTGTGTCCTAGGACATATAGAGTGCAGGTCAGTACTGTGTAGGTGTGACTGCAGGTACACCACAATGTACCTGCAAGGAATGTGGCCCTGCAGGGAGTGAGAGGGTGTAATGTTAGCAATGAAGCAATCAGACAGCATGTTGCCAATATCACCTGTTACTGTCATGTTCCAGAGTGACAGTTGTATGTGTCAGCAGATGTGGGTATTGCATACGACTACTGACATACCACCATAATGCCTTGTGGTACATCTCGGAATGTGTCGCAGTAATGTGTACATAGCTAGTAATGGTGTATGTCATGTGGGATCCTGTGGCCCTACTGAGGCTGACCAGTGAGTCACCCCGCCCATGGGAATGTACAGCACTGTGTAACAGCCCCCACCTGTTATTGTAAAGTATGTCCGTGGGACTGCACCACCAGAGTGTTGTCTGTATTCTGGTGTGTACCAGCATGGCTCTGTGTAGAATAGCATGAACCACATTGTCGTGTACATGCTATTGAAGTGTACTGGGGTATGTCTCAGCATTTGCATGTGCATTGTCCACCTGCACGTGTGTCAAGACAACAACTACTGCTGTCATACGACATCTGTAGTTGGTGTTGTAGTACTCATCTACTGTGCATGCCGTGAATTGTTTGGTGCCGGTATGTGGCTAACAAGGGTGGGTAGCAGATGTTCAGATTCCACCAATGAGGGGATAACCGCAGGTGTGGAACAGCAGTCACATGTTGGTAGTGTCCATGTCAAGGATACTGTTGGTCTTGGAGGTGGTGTATGTGTCAAACCAGCTGAGTGGAGGTTATGACTCATGCACAGTGTATGCCTAATGTGTCAGTACATCTGCAGCTATCACAGTTAAGTGTGGGTTACTGTCAGTCTCACATTAGTAGCAGCAGTAGTTCCGGACACAGTTATATGCACATGGAGCACCTGTGATGCATTGTGCGAAGTAACCAGCCGGGATGTGTGTACAACATAGTGGAATATGGGGACACCTCAGCTCTGGGTGTGCCAGTCCAGGTACGTGCCTGAGAGGTACAGTCTGTCTATACCCAGTCATTGCAGGTGTGCTCTGCAGAGCCAAGCGGCAGGTCCCAGTCACTGCAGAGATATTGCAGTGGTGCAGTATCAGGTGTGCCTTGCCTGCGTGCATCACAGAGGATGATGGCAAGCATTGTGTGACATGACCACATGCTTTGCTAGCCAGTTCCTGTTCTGGTGGTGACTGTTATTGGGCACTGTGCAAGACAGGCAGTATAAAAGCAGCAAGAGTCCAACATGTGATCCGTACTCCCAGGGCTGTCCGGTGCAGGTCAACTGTGCCACAGCATCATGTTGTTTGGCTGGGTCTGTCAAAGTGGACGTATACTAGATGCTTGTGGAATAACAGCAGAAGCATGGACAACTGTTGGGAGTGACACAGTCATTCGTAGTACAGTGGTAACAGGTCCGGATGACCGCAAAATGCTTCCCAGGGCATGGACCACACCATCAGGGCGACAACACTGGTGGGTTATTGCATGTCCCTGCACACGTAGTCTGTGCCCTGAGTGACAACTTCAGTCACACAAACATGGAAGGGGAGTCACATCGTACCTGCTGACTTGTGGCATGTGTGCATAGGTTATGTTGCAGAACCAGTTACTGGACAGCAGGATGTAAGTGACTATCACCTTGTGTAGCCTGCTGAGTGGAACAGCAGTGTGACTGCTGACAGTCACCTAAGACAGGTGTGTTGTGTATGTTATGACACCCTATTGGCTGTATGTGATGGGCACACGTGTCTGTGGGCTATAGGTTGGTGTGGTCGTGTGTGGCGATGTGGGCTGTCATCGGTGCCCACACAGAGTATGGAGGGGTACTGTACAAGGTGTCTCCATATGTGTGGCCTGTGCTGGGGATCATGTGGGACCATGTGATGTGTGGGGTGCGTTGCCAATGTTGCACAACCGCACATGACTGTCAGGTGCAGTCAGGGTTGGTGACAGTATAACCCCCAGCAAGGCTGCATATGTGCATCCCCCACAGGCTGTACTGTTATATGTTGGGAGGTGTGCATTGACTGTGGACATGAGAATAGCTCTATTGCCACATGTACAACATAGTCATCATAGTGACAGGCAATAGCACTGGTACGTGCCAGTTGGACATGCCTGTATATAAGTGGTACATGGCAGGTGGACAGGCCATAGAAACCACCATGTCTCATGAGGTATGTGAGTGATGTGTGTATGACAGCTGTTGTACAGTTATCAAGCTGGAAATGTATGGACAGACAGTGTACCTGTGAGGACTGGTGTGAAATGGGTGCTAAACTAAGCAGTAGCTCATAACGTGCCAAGAAGCTCTGAACAAGTGCTGAGCATGCCCATACATTACAGATAGGGTGTTGTATACTATCAACCCATAAGTTGGTGGCACCGCATCAGAACACTGCCGGGTATGGTCTGCAGGTCCATGCACCATTATCAATTTAGATGTTAGCAGTACAGATGTACAAGACAGTATGGATGTTTGGCTACAGATGCCTGTGTATGTCACAGGAGTGTTCTACTAGTGGCCTGTTGACAGACTCACAACTACCAAAGGTGCTACAGTGACATGTGCATATCACACGGTGTCAGCTACAGTAAACCAGGGTTAATGTGTTGTACCCCACCCGCATTGTAGCCCATACCACACAGACAAATGTCAGCCATCTGTGTATGTGATAATACGAATGGCCATGACCTATGGGCAATTGTTGTCACAGTGTTGTGAACAACATACAGAATGGGCTGTGTGTGTGATGTGTGTGACATATGAGCACATTCTGGTAGATGATATCAGCAATGACACCACTAGGAGAATACCCCCATACCCATTAAGAAACACCTAGGCTGTGGTCAACAGTATGGACACTGTGTTAGGGATGGTGTAGTGTACTACACCTCCCTAAGCTGGAGACATCTCCCTGGCCCTTTAGGTAGTCATCTGAGGGATCCATGACATGACAGGGTGTATCCATGAGCACGAAGATCATTGTACAGGCATACACAGCACCCGCGTGACCAATATTGGAATACACATCACCCTCCAGGGGTAGGGCCCATGTGTGGATGGCCGATACCAGCCTCCACAATACTCACCTCCAGTATGCAGCATGCTATCCACCTTGCATACAGACATATGCCACACTATGCTGTTATACATGCTACATGTCCATAGCCTGATCTGAAAGACATACGTCATGGACAACCATCGTCCTATGACTAGGATGGCCACATGCTGGACAGATCCCTGTGCCATACCTGTGACATACTCCCACCATACTATGCAGCCCTGTCCACATAGCTGCACATATCATCCCTGCCATACATGGTGTGATGGCCGTATGGTAGATGTAGTATCATCTATCTGGATCAGTAATGTGTCACTGATGCCCCTCGTGGTGGTGTAATGGGTGTCGAATACAGCTAGGAAACCCAGCCAGTACATGCTATAGCTGATAATTTTACCTGCGAATGACGTCCGACTAGCCATTGTCCCATGTCTATCACGTGTGCAACACAGGTGATCCGTGGCAGGATGTTGAACAGCTGTGCAGTGTAGATGTCTATGGAAAAACAGATTCATGTACAGGTTTCCATGCGTACTTGATGCATTGTCACTGCCCAAGTCCAGTAAGGCTGTGTCTGTGTTGATATGTGACATATCCACAGCATCTTTGTCAACAGCATTACCGTGGATACATCAGGCATGGGTAGATAGGTAAGAACACCAGTGCCACCCTAGAACACAAAAAAGGAAAAAAACTAAGGGTAATGCTGCTCAATGCCAGAAGTCTAAATCTCAAAATGCACGCACTCGAGGCCCTTCTCAGTATGGAGAACATCGATGTCTGTGCTGTGACAGAAACCTGGTTCAAGGCTCCTGAGAGCACCCCAGCGCTATCAGGTTTTACCTCATATCATGCGTTCCGGCCCCAAAATCCGGACAATACCAAGAAAGGAGGGGGGGGTATCCATATTCATCAAGGACACCCACACCTCAAGACTGGTGGCAACGCACGATGCATCGGAGACCATCCAGGTGCAATTAACCATAGGCAGGACTGCTCTGCAAATTGTAGCATGTTACAGGCCACCCTCACAAACTCAGGAAACTCACATGGCCTTCCTGAAAACACTAGAGGATAAATGTATCACCAAACACCATCATACTAGGTGACTTCAATTACCCTAATATAGACTGGGAACACTACTCAAGCCCAAACACCCTAGCCCAAAAGTTCCTGGAATTCATAAACTCAAATGCCATGGAACAACTAGTCACCATCCCCACAAGAGGAGATAACATACTTGATCTCATCATCACGAACATGGGAGCACAATGTTCAACACCGAAGTATACCCCTCACTGGTGAGATCAGATCACAAACTAATCTCGCTGGAGGTCCTCATCCCACCCCACCTGAAATAAAAAGACCACAGTAAAGAACTTCTCAAAAGCCGACTTCACACTTCTAAAGACTAGTGTGGTCTCCTTTCAGGCCCCGAGGCGGAAAACAATACTCAAGCCGCTGAATCACTTACAAACGCCTTCTACCAGCACCTGCAGGACTGCATGGATAAGGCAATCCCAAGCAAAACAAAGACTCTTTGTACCAAAGGCAAGCGTCCAGTCTGGTGGACCCCAGCCATAAACAAACTCTACAACAAAAGGAGGAAGCTACTACAAGATAGAGCAAAATCCTTAAAAGGTAAGACACCCTTGATCACTATAAGTAAAAACTAAGAGCTCTCATAAAATCATCCAAAGCAAATTTCGAGAGAAAAATAGCTAAAGACTCAAAAGACAATCATAAGGCCTTCTTTAGCTATGTTAGAAACCTAGGAGGAAACTCCCAGATATGCTCAGAACTAGTTCAAAATGATGTGAAGATTACTGATCCTACAGACATTGCCAACATACTGGCTGACAGGTTCAGTGCAAACTTCTCCCCCTCCCCCAAAAAGGAGAGATATCTATACCAAATGAGTGCAGTCCCCAAACATCTCCAGCCCAAGTGAGAACTGCTCTCTCAAAGCAAAAACACAGCATCCATGGGACCCGATGGTGTCCCCGGCTGTGTGCTCCACGAACTCAATGAGGAATTAAACCCACAGCTAGGACAGCTGTTTAATCAAAGTCTTACCTCTGGATGCATTCCAGGAGTGGCGCACTGCAACTGTGGTCCCACTTCACAAAGGCGGTGCCTCCACAGACCCTGGAAATTACCGCCCATTAGCTTGACAAGCCTTATCTGCAAAGCCATGGAGAGGATCATAATGGACCTCATAAATAAAGGCATAGGGAATTTGCAGACTTTGGATCCAACCCAGTTTGGCTTTGTCAAAGGCAGATCATGCCTTTTAAACTTGGTTGACTTTTTCGAAACAGTCACCAAAGCCATTGATGAGGGAAAGGCAGTCCATACAGCCTACCTCGATCTGGCTAAGGCCTTCATACAATACCCCACTCGGGTATCATTGAAAAACTCATCAGCTTAAATGTTAACCCATACATCACAAGATGGGTTGCAAACTGGCTGAGTGACAGAACCCACAGGGTCAGAGTTGCTGGCGCCATGTCAGACTCAAAGCCTGTCACAAGTGGTGTCCCACAGGGCTCAGTCCTGGCCCACTCTTGTTTGGCATCTACTTTCAGTACAAGCAAACACAGGAGGGTTATGGCTGACAAAGTTTGCAGATGACTGCAAACTGGGCCATAGTAGAAAACACATCTGACACAGATATCCTTCAGAAGGGTCTCACAGAAACGGATAACTGGTGCCAGAGCCACGGCCTAAAGTTAAATGCCAAAAATGCATAGTCATACCCTTCGGAAAAACAAGGTTACCCTAGCTACCAAATAGGTGGCAATCCACTGAGCACAGAAGAAGTTATCAGGGACCTGGGGACCCAGGTTGATAGTAGTCTGTCATTCGACACCCATGTAGCTAAAGTAGTTAGGAAGTCCTTCTACATTGCCCACCTTATCATGAAGGGATTCTCATCTAGATCAAGGGAGGTCATAGTCTCCCTTTACTCATCACTCATCAGACCAATGATTGAGTACAATGCCCCATTCGGATGTATCTGACCCGACACTTGCAGCAGCTGGAGAGGCCACAAAAGTTCCTCACCAAAAGGATAAAGGGTCTCAAAATCTGTCCTATGCTGCCCGACTGAAAGAACTCCAGCTCTATTCAGTACACTTGCTCAGAGGTGACCTTTGCCTAACATACAAGGCCATGTCAAACCCAGATTTGATGAATATGCTTCACCTCAAAAATCTAGATCCATCAGAGCCACAAGGGCGGGAGACTTAAACCTCGACACGGCTATTAATAGGACGTGCTGGAGGGATAGATTCATCACCCAAAGACTCCCTATGCTGTGGAACAAAATCCCGGTACATGTGAGGCAGAGCACCTCGCTGGCCTTGTTCAAGAGAAATCTTGACCAATGGATGGGAGATCGCAGATATACCCCAGGAATTACCTCAGTGTCACTGCTCGACAGAGGCACAGCAAAATAATGGGTATAGTTCCCCATACTAAAGGGGTGGCGTAAGCCACAAAACAATGGGCTAGGCTTATAAATGCCCTCGGGCAGATAGCCTAGTATGAACCTATGAACCTATGAACCTATGCAAACAGATATATCCACATGGAGACTGACGTCACATGCAGTAGGAACATTAATGAGGTGACACACATATATGGGGATGATATCCAGTGCATACTGGGTGTTACATGTGTGGGACACATACATGCCAGTCGTGTTAGTGTCATGTTGATTTGCAAAGATAACTGTGCGAATGTACTAGAATGCATGTGCAGCAGTATCACTGTACATGTCTGTAAATGTGACCTGTCACCTTCATCATGTCTTACAGATAATGCCGCGTACACGCCTACCAGCATATAGCCGACAGGAGGATGATGTCGTAATACCATACCTCCATGAGAACTACGAGGTGTTATTTAGCCATGTGCCACAGCATGCACAGCAGCAGGATGACCTGTGGCAGGATCTTCGCAGGAGGGTCAACGAAGTGGGCGGCCACAACCGCACCTACCAGCAGGTGCGCAGACACTGCACGGACCTCATACGTCATGCAAAACAGCGTGCCACTGCAATCGCCAGAGAACAAGGTGGTACGGGTGGTGGGCCACCAAACCAGCCTCCATTCACACACACAGAGGAGCTACTGGCCAGTCTGGGAACACCCTCGGAACAGCCTCTACAAACAGTAGCTGCCATCATGGAGGTGGGTGTTTCCCAACCAATGAGCCTGGAGTTGCCTGGTAAGTCAGTACTGAACATATGGCCAGTATATCCCACGTACGTGCATGTGTCAGTGTACATCATGTAATTTAACAACATATGCAAGGTATGTGGACACACATGCTTTATGCTACCCTGTGTATGCACCATACCTCTGAACTGTATGGGTATTTGCAGGATGACAACATGTCTGCCTCATATTGTCGGTGTGTTCCCCTTAATATCTGTCCCTTTCTGGCAAATAGCTGAGGAATGGAGTCATTAAATTATGACATACAGTTGTGTTTATGACTGCGCATTCTGTTGCAAACCCATGTGCATGCAAACCTATTGGTCTATCAAATATCCAGGTTAGTAAGAGCAATATGTCACAGTTGTCCCTATATGTCCCCATCATAGTAGGCTTTGTCCACATTTATTGTTCTAAGAGGTTGAGAGGTATGGTATGCACACATGTGCTGACTATATGCTATTGTACAGGTGAATGTGTTAACCTGCACTGTGCACCCTGTGGCTGTCATACAGTCATGGATAATGTTCATACTGCTGTGTCACCCTATGCAGGTACCTCTGGCATGCCGCACAGACAAGAGTCCATTGCAGGTGAGTCTATCATCAGTATCAGGCATGTCAAAGCATAGATCTATTCGCCATGTGGCCAGTTAATACATGGATATACAGGTTGCATCACCCATCATCCACACAGGCCACCCATGTGCAATATAGACAACTGAAATGATACACAGACATGAAACTACAATATTTGTCATTGCTTCATGTGTGTCCAGCTGTGCATACAACAGTGGAGGTGTTCTACAATGGAGGTATATGTACTATACAGTGGAACAAAATGTGTGGTATGCAAACCAGTACTGCACAGTGAGCAGTGATATGGGCAGACCACAGGCATCACCATTGTGTTATATGCCCCTGCAATGGTTTCACACATTGTGATGTTCCATCCGACATGTCTGAGACATGTAGCGTTTTGGTTGCAATATTGTCACAATTTCCCATAACCCATATCCCACATACCACACATATACCTGTTGTCTGCATAGCCCTGTGGATGGTGACATAACCAACATCTATGGGTGTATGTCATATGGGACAACACAGACATGTGTGATAAACGGCCATCACATACATGACCAACACATGTGCACACATGGCCATGGGGGATGGCCAGAGATACGTAGCCACACAGAAGACGGGATGTGGATGCACCCTGTCCCACTTTGTCCACACATGGTCCAAGTACAGCCGTATTAGACCGATTGTACAGGTGATGTGGTACGCTGCACATCATAAATGCCTGTGCACAGCTAGTGGAGATGTCAGTGACATGTACCTCATAAGATGTGTTGAACATGATGTCTGTGTCATAGCATAATGGTAGACACCTTCACAGATTCCACTGATAGTGACACCAGGCCACAGAAACTGTACTTTTCCCCCCTGCCGTAGGACATCACTGTTAGCTGTGCACCATGTGTGTGTGGTACATCAATGTCATGTGTGAAATGGTGACATGACAGGTCCGCTATGTGTGGACATGGTTGCCAGGCAGCTAACACTCTGTAGTCATTGTGCAGGGGTGTCATCTGTATGTCCTCCAGTGACCTGTCACATGACACAGCATGGTTGGGTGTGTATACACCTCAGCATCGTAGGTCACAATCCACAGGTATGTCATGGGTATGCATGCAGTTATGGATATGCAATGTGTACATAACATGCACTGTTTAGCAATATAGATGCCTCATGATGCAATGCAATGGCACAGTGTCTGTACATCACACTGTACAGCAATGTAGATGGCCCAGTCCCCTACAATGCCCATGCACATTTGCTCAACATGCATTCTATCTGTAGGGCATATGGACAACACCGCAATGTGATACCCAGTACAATGCTGTACATGTGTCATGACACCATTCTGTCAGGCATGCATGCATGTTAATGAACATGTCAGCAGATTACATGTCAAGGTCACATCAGCCATGTGTACTGTTATCCTGTTCTGGTCCACATGGTGTATCATGGGGATGCATGCATACTACCATGATCGTGTGAATTGCATGGATAATGATATGACACCTGCCTGCTGTAGTGTGCATTTCCGGGGGTATGCTTACAAACACTATTAATGTCTGAGCTGCATGCTGTCAGCTGTATCACAAGCATGCTGCATGCCATCTGTCATCTCACATGCATGGTGTGTCAGTGTGTGTGTCGGTGTGTCAGTGTGTGTGTCAGTGAGTCAGTGTGTGTGTCGGTGTGTCAGTGTGTGTGTCAGTGTGTGTGTGTGTGTGTGTGTGTGTGTGTGTGTGTGTGTGTGTGTGTGTGTGTGTGTGTGTCAGTGTGTGTGCGTCAGTGTGTCAGTGTGTGTGTGTGTCCATTGTAATGTAGAGTATTTCTTTGCATTCACAGATGATGTAGGTGTGTTACCCTCCTGCGGTCCATCTGATAGTGTCCCCACAGATGCTAGCAGTGATGAACATATGCACGAGGTACAGGCAGGGATGTCAGGGGCAGAATCTGTGCCAACGGTTGCCATCCCAGCTATGTCCCCCTCTTCCCCACACACAGTTCAGCTGCCAGCACATACCGCATCTACAGTGGCCATAGAGGAAGGACAGTCAGCGTTTGTTAGTGTTGAACAGGAACGTGTGGTAGCTACAGAAGGTGTGTCTCTACACCATGGTGGCAGTATACTGACTGCATATGTGCCACACAGGCATGTGGCTGGTGCTGCTCATAGGAGGACCTCTGGCAGACATGCACCTGCAGGACATAGCGCAGCAGCTGGGATCACCAGATGCATGTTCCAGACTGTAATGGCAGCACAGGCACGTGCCGAACAGCAGAACAGAGAAGGGCAGAGGCTGCAGAGGGCTGCTATCAGTACCCTAAACAACAACATCCAGGCATTGGCAGGTGCTCAATAGGAGCTTGCTGATGTTCTGGACAGGCGATTGGGTGACATGGTCAGAATCCTCGACCACGGCATGGCAATCCGTGAGCGTGAGCTGTCTGTGCTGGAACATTTGGTAGGGGTGAGGCATAAGACACATGGACGTAGGCCAGCTACACTACCTAGTGCAGGTCAACGTGAGCGTGCCACCTCACATGGCCGCTCCCATAGTGCCAATAGCAGTAGCAGTGCAGCTGGTGCTGCGATGTACACACCAGGTCACAGCAGGCCACGTGGACGTGGCCCTGGACATTCCTGGTGGGGACATGGTACCAGTGGCCTTGTGTCATTGGACAGTAGCCATTCTGTACCTCAACCTGGTAGTGCCCATGCAACCCCTGGCAGGCACAGGACACGTGGCCATGTCCAGTCACAGTGAGCTGTACAACCTGGTCTGTACAATCTGGAGCTGTCCATAATACCCTTGTGTAGGCCTCACAAATGACAGAACTGTGTGCACACATACACGCACACAGCAAACATAACTGTAGGGCTCCACAACACCCACAAGCATATGGAACAGACATGTCCATTCAAATCACTGGCCCTTACCTGCACACATGATGTCATCCTTTGGAGCAGCCTATGCCCCTGGCAAACAATATCACCCTGTGCATATGATGAAGCCTGTGCTGCATCCCTGTCATCCACACCATCGGTGCAGGGATATGCTCATATGGTCTGATGCACAGGGTGAAAAGAATGGTGAGAGGTGTATCTAATATTACTTGTGTATGCTTATTGCGGGATGTGTATGTTGTATTGGTCGTGTGTGAATACTGAGATATCAGAGGTGTATCTAACATTACTTGTGTATGCATATTGAGGGATGTGTATGTTGTATTTGATGTGTGTGAATACTGAGAGATGTGTATGTGACATCAGTGGTGTACTGTCAACATGCACCAGTCATACCATGTAGTCCAGGTGCAGCATGCGTTGTGATATGTTCACAGTATGTGTGTCAGTTACAACAGTAACAGCATGTTGGTAATGCCCTGGTTCCCTCCTATGGTGTACTGGCTTGTGCCTACAGGTAGCAGTGTTTGCAGTCCCCCATGTGTAACTGTGGAGTACTCACAGGCACGTATAGCAATATCAGCATGCTAAACGTACCCTCAACCTGACTGTTGGACAGTTGAACATGACACAGATGTCCGAACATGACACAGATGTCCACACATATACTGCACCTGAAGCATGTGGTCAGTTGAACAGGCTACAGCAGACAGAGATGTGACATACATACCAGGAAACATTACAGGTATGTTGACATGGTGCAGGGGTTGTACACAGCGGTCAGGCCAATGATGACATTAGAGGCCACCTGATAGCATGAGGCTACACTGTGTAGCAGTAATACCCTGTCACAGTACAGGAACATGGCCACATTCACGGGGTCTACAGCACTATAACACACCTCATAGTGTTCATGTCTGGACCCTTGCCTATGTGGTCATTACCCTCGCAGTACTTTGCACCCACACGACGTGGCACAGAGAAGGGACATGCACAGGTAGCCAGTATGACTGTGACCGATGGCATCAACAGGGTAGTAGACTGCATCACCATGAGGGGTTAGTGATCTTGTTTCCACAGTATGGTAGCATACACCCTCACACCAAGCACCATACAGCCATACATACATACATACACACACACACTGTGGTGACCAGATATGTGTGTATGGATAGCCGATGTGTGTGATGCACCACACCTCCCGACCTCATGCTGTCCACACTGCAGTATGTACAGATCTCTACAACAGTGTACAGGGATGTGTTACATCTGGGACGTAGTCCCCACTATATGTGGCATGTGTGGTCACACAAGCGGACACACATGGCAGTGCTGGGAATGATACACCTGCCATATGACGATCCGTTTGATAGACATGTAGCGGTACTGTCCGCAGTATGTGTACCAACGCTATGTCTGGCAATTGTGTGGCTATGTGCACATGGGAGGATGTCAGTGATACAGGTGTCACGTGACATACAGTTGGTTACACCTGACCGCTGTGTATGCGTTAAGTCATCACCATCAAGTAACAGTGACATAGTGTACTGTTTGCACATGGCATGGTAGGGTGGCGTGTGACACACCTGTGAGCCATTCCCGGCACACATATCTACACAGGTGGTTCACCACTTTATGTACACAGATCCCTCCATACGTGATGTACAACCAACTGTACTGTCTGTATGTCACCATATACAGGTGTCAATGATGGGGCTGCATTGCGACTGCATGTTGTAGTTAGGCACAGCTGTGTTATGGACATCGGCCACTGCACATGCATGGTTGCTGCATGCACAGTACAGATTGTACATGTGCGTTGGTCTTACATGTGTCTCTTGTAGCCATGTTTGTATGCATTGCTATTGGTGGACATGTGTGTTGACATACATGACACATGGACTGTGGTATGATATCAAGGGTGTCAATGGTGACTACTACAGTGGAATGTGTCCTCCGTCAACATTGCTACCTCCTGTACTGTGAGCATTCAACAGACATGGACCCACCTTCCATTTGTGTGCGTATGATTGCTTAGGCCACTGTTCTGCACTGGGGACAGCAAAGGCTTCGCTATGTACATATGTGTTGTGTGTGTGGTGCATGAACACATCCACTACAATCACGTTTGACATATCCAAACATGTGTGTTCACTGGTGTACAGCAACACTCATCTGTCACAGCTGTGTAAGACCCAGGGTCCCTGGTATGTCTTGAGCTGACCTGGTCATGTATAGTGGTATACTTGCAATGCATAACACCTGTTGGAACCCTGTCAGTACATGTGTACCCTGCACAGTTGCTGTAGACCTCTGTACAGTCCACTGGTCATGTGTCACACGGTGTTGTGGTACTGTATGGCTGTGTACTGCTGCAGCAATAACATGGTGATGTCTCAAGGGCTACGGTGTAGATTGCGGTGTGTACGTCTGGGATCTGCACCTGTGACAGCTGTGATGGCAGCTGAGTGTGTACTGGTCACTGCATGTGTGTGACCGCTCTGTGCGTGGGGACAGTTATACCTTACTGTGCCCTTCCATGTCTAGACTCTGTCTGCATGCAAGATGGCCTTTTGCAACTGCCAAGTGTGTGAGCATGCCTAGTACGCTGTTGTGTAGATGGACACACATGACAGTCCCAACTGAGCCCTTGCAAGTTGAGACTCCATCCGCATGCAAGACAGCCCTTTGCAACTGCTAAGTGTGTGAGCATGCCCAGTATGCTGTTGTGTAGATGGACACACATGACAGTCCCAACTGAGCCCTTGCAAGTTGAGACTCCGTCCACATGCAAGATGGCCCTTTGCAACTGCTAAGTGTGTGAGCATGCCCAGTACGCTGTTGTGTAGATGGACACACATGACAGTCCCAACTGAGCCCTTGCGAGTTGAGACTCTGTCTGCATGCAAGACAGCCCTTTGCAACTGCTAAGTGTGTGAGCATGCCCAGTACGCCGTTGTGTAGATCGACACACAGTACAGTCCGAACGGACGTGTATTACTAAGCATGTGGCCATGCCCAGTGACACCTTGTGTCGGTGATGTCCCTCTGTGCATGGCCGTTGACATCCTGTATAGCCATGGTGGTCATCCAGGCAACAGATGTCCATTTTCAACGTCACGATGGATGCCTACTGAGTACACACTGGTCAACTATCATGAAGGGTGTACTGTCTGTGGGGTGTCCCATGACTATGTCATGTTGTCGTGGTGCATTGTGAATCTTACGTTGCCATGATCACACCACTGCCGTGTGTTTGTCTACGTGTACCGTGGGACAGTAATATGTCTGTATGCTTTCAGACTGATCACTCTCTATACAATCCCTGTCAGCGACCTTGTCAGTGCAGATGATGACACATGCCTAGAAGTATGCCTCTGGGACTGCTGTGTTTAGTAATCTCGGTAGCGCATTCTGTAAATGCGTCATGCTGTAGTGTGTTAGGGTACTTAAGTGTATGTTCGACTCCCAGCCCTGCCAAGTGTGTGTGTGTGTTTGCGCGCATGCTCCCGTCCACCTGGGGACTCAGTCTTGCTTTTAGATGCCTCACACCACAGCAGTTTCCTATTGACATCTTTGTGGATGATGACACGCACCTAGATGTCTGCCTCTGGGACTGCTGTGCTTAGTAATCTCGGTAGTGCGTTCTGTAAATGCATCATGCTGTAGTGTGTTAGGGTAGTTAGGTGCATGTTCAACTCCCAACCCTGCCAAGTGTGTGTGTGTGTGTGTGTGTGTGTGTGTGTGTGTGTGTGTGTGTGTGTGTGTGTGTGTGTGAGTGTTTGTGCGCATGCTCCCATCCGCCTGGGGACTCAGTCTTGCTTTTAGATGCCTCACACCACATAAGTTTCCTACCGACGTCATTGCCTTTGCGGATGATGACACGCACCTAGATGTCTGCCTCTGGGACTGCTGTGCTTAGTAATCTTGGTAGCGTGTTCTGTAAATGCGTCATGCTGTAGTGTGTTAGGATAGTTAGGTGTATGTTCGATGCCCTGCCAAGTGTGTGTGTGTGTTTGCGCGCATGCTCCCATCCACCTGGGGAGTCAGTCTTGCTTTTAGACGCCTCACACCACAGCAGTTTCCTACCGACATCTTTGCGAATGATGACATGCACCTAGATGGCTGCCCCTGGGACTGCTGTGCTTAGTAATCTTGGTAGCACGTTCTGTAAATGCGTCATGCTGTAGTGTGTTAGGGTAGTTAGGTGCATGTTTAACTCCCAGCCCTGCCAAGTGTGTGTGTGAGTGTGTGTGTGTGTGTGTGTGTGTGTGTGTGTGTGTGTGTGTGTGTGTGTGTGTGTGTGTGTGTGTGTTTGTGCGCATGCTCCCATCTGCCTGGGGACTCAGTCTTGCTTTTAGATGCCTCACACCACAGCAGTTTCCTACCAACATCTTTGTGGATGATGACACGCACCTAGATGTCTGCCTCTGGGACTGCTGTGCTTAGTAATCTCAGTAGCGCATTCTGTAAATGCGTCATGCTGTAGTGTGTTAGGGTAGTTAGGTGCATGTTCGACTCCCAGCCCTGCCAAGTGTGTGTGTGTGTGTGTGTGTGTGTGTGTGTGTGTGTGTGTGTGTGTGTGTGTGTGTGTGTGTGTGTGTGTGTGTTTACGTGCATGCTCCTGTCCGCCTGGGGACTCAGTCTTGCTTTTAGACACCTCACACCACAGCAGTTTCCTACCGACATCTTTGCGGATGATGACACGCACCTAGATGTCTGCCTCTGGGACTGCTGTGCTTAGTAATCTTGGTAGCACATTCTGTAAATGCTTCATGCTGTAGTGTGTTAGGGTAGTTAGGTGTATGTTTGACTCCCAGCCCTGCCAAGTGTGTGTGTGTGTGTGTGTGTGTGTGTGTGTTTCCAGCTGCATGACAACAGTACATTGCTTTTACAGTATTCACTCTCCATAACATCCATGCAGCGTCTTTGCCTTTGATGCTGCTGTCTGCAGGCTAGACGTGTGCCTGTGTGAATCATGTGATCCACTGATCACGGTAGCGCTTTCTGTAACTGCGTAATGCTGTCGTGTGGTACAGTGCTTACGTTTGTGTTCTCCTCCCAACCCTTCCATATGTGTGTGTGTGTGTGTGTGTGTGTGTGTGTGTGTGTGTGTATCTATCTACATATATATATATATATATATAGCTATATATATATATATATATATATATATATATATATATATATAATGTATATTGTATATAGACATGTATGTTGTTATTATCACTCTTGAATGTGCTGCATTATCTGTACGTGAGCAGCTTGGATGTATGTACATCTGCTATGGCTCTGTGATAGTGCACATACTGTGTGCTGTAGTGATCGTGGATTATACATGTGTAGTGACCGGTTATTGTGTTGCTGGGTATTGCACGGGCATTGGAAACAATGCTAGTACAGCACCTTTGAATGGTCGTATGCAGATCTCGGCAACAGTCAGCAGTGGTTATTACACTGGAGTGTGAGTATGGCTCATATCCGTCTGCAGTAACAGACAATTCTATGCACCTCAGGTTAACATTACAGATTCACGTTTATCCACAGGTTGTGGTACAGATCCCAGGACTGTATGTGTAGACATTGACAGGTGCAGGACTCGGTTGTGTTGGATGTATGGGGGGGTGTCCATGGCCAGTAATGGGGATCTCTACAGTCTGGCAGCTACAGTCTGTGACTGTCCCACAACCTCCTGTATATGGCTGACACATGCTGTACCTGTGTATATGTAGACACACACACTTACCACAAATAGCTACGGCTATCACATACACACACCCATTGCACCACCATTGGGCCATGCAATAACCGTTGTCCCTCACACACACACACACACACACCTACATGTACATTAGATGGCTCAATGACAGCTCTGGAAATGTTAGCACCACACCCTGTGCATATGATGTCACCTGTGCCACCACCTGTGATGTGTAACATTGATGCAAGATCTGACTAACCTGGTGCTGCTGCACATGGTGGCTTTATTCCACTGTATTGATGTTAGCATGCTGTTAACACACAGTGTGTTACTTCCAGGTGTATATCAGCAGGCATGATGCATTGCAGCTATAACCATCACTGTAGCATAGTTTACAGCACTGTTACTTCTGATGATGTATTCTCCATCCATGTGCCATTTCACTGATGTGTGTAGTATTGGCAGCATGTGTGTCTGTGTGTGCAGTACGTGTGTGATGTGTGTAGTACACATGTATACATGCTTACAAACGCATACACGGGCTTCACCATTCATACACTAGCTTACTCATTCTTCCACACTCCACACGCGCACACGGGCTAACACGTGCGCACACATGCTTACTCGGGCTTACTGGTGCGCACGGGCGCAGACACACTGTGGGCAGGTTTGCAGGTCACATCTGTGGTATCCATGGCGTACACCGTCAGTCTCCTGATGTTCCCTAGGATAGCTCATGACACGCCTCTTCAACTGAGTACTGACAGCACACATGCAAAACTGCTCCGGTGAAGTTACAGTGTTTTATACATACACACTCATGTTGTCACCTATCTTCTACTCTAATAGTCCTCATAACCTGCACTACACTGTAGTGGCTTGGCCCATATGGCATGACATGTTGTGATTCACTATCCTCAGCCTCACTTGCCTCACATTGCCTACAAATGCTTCGTTACATCTCTGACAGAGCGCTTCCACACATAAGAACCAGTACGCAGTAGCCATGTTGTCTCCAGCTTGCCATTCATCTGCATGGCATACTAACATCTAACTAAACCTACATTTTGTATGTATATTATACATATGTCTTGTTTTGAAGCACAGCGCGTTCTCGTGGCGCTGCGCTACGCTTCCACACCAGGGATCGGGGAAGGACAACTACTGGTTTATTGACATCCATTGGACAAAGCCGCCACTGGCCTTGGACTTGGACATTGGCATGCTTCTTTGACTGTATTCATACTGTATTTGCAGCTGTCATTGCTCCGTTTAGCAATATGCAAAACGTTAGTCGCATAACATCCGGGTACATTTCTGCACATAAATCTGCTCTTGCACTGACAGCTTACTGTTTCATGTATCGCGTAGTTACATCATTTGCATAGCTTACACATACAAATGGGGTATGTTGCAAATCCCAACATTGTCCGTGCAATGTTTGTGTTACGGGTGGTCTTGCACACCCCTACAGGTGTTTGCTGAATAGCCTGGCAGTCATCTTTCCTTGCTGTACTCTCACTCAATCCATACACGCCGGAGGCTTCATGTATCATGGCCTAGGCTTTGCTGTGTGCTATGTCTATTTGTGGTGTATGCATGGCTGTGGGTATGTCCCACTGTCATCACTGGTAAAGGTGACGCCCTATAGGTACTTCATGTAGACTGCTGTGTCATTTGACATGTCAGCACATACCTGCGGCCAGTACTGAACATCCTACTGCAGCGCTTTTCATACCTTCTGAGTTATCTTGCGGTCGATAATGCTGTTTCCTCAGACATGTATCTGTTTCTGATCATACCTATCAACCTCCTAGAGCAAAACATCTGTACAAACCCTAACATGATGGGGGGACAAATAGGGGAAGATTCTACATATTGCTCTTACAAACATAGATAGTTGACAGTATTATAGGTTTTGCATTAGTATGACCTTTCTGAGGGATTTGGGGTCTTAAACTCATATGTTTATCATTATTTAATGACGTCAGTTCTTAGGTATTTGGCAGACAGGTACAGATTGTAAGAGGAACACACCACACATATGAGGCATACATCTGCACATTCTTACAGTTGCGAGGTATGTTTCTGATACTAGAAATCAATTTTCTTACACTACTACACACAATACATGGCGCCATCACAGGCCAGTTGCCATTACATTCCTATTGCAGGACACACCCACCCAGAGAGTTATATTCCTCACACAGGCCAACAGGTGCTTATCCACACTAATTATTCTATCATGTACCTTATGTGTACGCCAGTATTTGCGCTTTCTGTCAGTGGCAGAGCTCACGTACGAATATGGGGGACTGGACACTGTATCGGTGACACTGCATGACACCCTGAGGGACACATGTCTTTTGAGTCTATTAACCTTCCACATTGACTTTCACAGGGCATATGTTGTCATTCACATTTGTGGAAATACATGCTTTTGACTTGTACATGTTTTGTCATTTGTCCTGACGTCTTTCTTCTCACCTGTCCACCTAGTATCACTAGTTCTGTACATTTAATTAGGACGGGTTACCTTCATACCTCTCACCTGTACACATTATGGGTATACGCCCTGAGGTTTGACCTATGATTCTGTTACATTTGTCATGATAATGTGCCTTTCTGGTAGATTGCTGGCAAGGCATGATGGACTGTGCGGTTAGGTAATCATGACTGACATTTCTATTTCATGATTACTAACTCTCATAAAATTCGTATTCCTGACTACGCAATTATTCTATCAATGTCCTGACTTTGTCTGGGGTATATTTAATATAGTCCCTATGTGTCTTTCGTGTACTATGCCTTAGTCCAGCTGTCTTATTCTGACATTTTGGCAGGTATGGTTACCATCTTGGTCATACGCATGTCCATCCATGATAATCGCCTACATGAGACTGATATAGGTCCCTACATCTTCCCCCAATGGTTTACACAATATCCAGTAGATGGGTTGCACCTTTATGGAGAATATAGGCATGTGCTATACTCACATATGTATATTGATCACTCCCATGGGGCGTACCTAATAGATCTGTGCCAACGAACACCTTGGCCCATTTCTGCATACCCATGATTCCCATACCTGGCACCCCTCCACAGTACCCATTAGACATGTTTAATGTGAGCGATAATAAAGTGTGAGGACACTTCTGAGCACTCCCCACTCTGCAGATATCAGGTCGTACATCATACATTCTATCGACCCACGTGTTATTACCCTTGCATCTGCTACTGTTGCATGTACACCTATATCGTAGTTGCACTTGCGACTTCATTTGCATCAATGACGGTTCGCACTTCATACAGGATCAATTTTTGGGGTCCTGCAAAGGACACCTATATTCATGTTTAACATGTAGAACTTGCAGGCCCTGTCACACTGGTACTTTCCCGGCAATGGTTTGGAAAGCATCGGTGTATTCTCCTTTCATGCATGTCTGTCTGTCTATCCATAATAGCTATACCGTGACCTATTTATGTACATGTGTTATACGTACAGGGACATATGTTTGTTGTGTATATATATATATATATATATATATATATATATATATATATATATATATATATATATATTCATGTATCGTGTGTGTATAGATATATATATGTACATATATACATATGTCTGTACATTCCTCATCTCATAATTTGCTTTGGTTTATGTCTGTGGATATATGTGTATATATATCTCCATATCATACCTTTCAACTGTACAGATTTCCGCTGCATGTACAGCTGTTTGCCTCTTATCTTTGGTCCATTTTTCATAACCTTGTGTCTATCTGGCAAGTTAGTGGCATATCATTAAAGACTGACGTTGGTAAATAATGACAAACATTTCAGGTTACGACTTCATACCCTTCAGAGAATCCATGCTAGTGACACACCTGTTATTCTATCCACTTTCTATGTTTGTTAGGGCAATATCTGGGGATTGTCCCTATTTGTACCAGTTGTTGTCATGGCTTTGTCCAGTTTTGTACTTTACGGGGTTAACAGGTATGAGCCATGTACATAGAACGTGGGGAAAACAACACTCATTTTCTATTCTGTGAGTGGATTACACACGCACAGGCGCACTTGCATATCCTTATTGTGGGTTACATATGTTTCATAGATAATTGTGCTTACGTGAACTTTCATAATTCTGACCGTAACAGTTACATATCTGTATTCCAGTTTACGGACTGCTGCGAACCACACATTCACCTTTACATATTTAAATGTGTGTACAGCACGAACGCATTCACTACACTTTCAAGTTATATGTGCAGTGGTCGTAGGTCAACCAGGACTGCATTCACGTTGGCCGGATGCCAGAACCACTATTCTATTGGTGTTCTCCCTCATTGATATGCATACCCATAGTACTTAGCTACATCAACATATGCATCTCCGCTTCACCTACAACACAGGCATCCATTCTCCTGCTGGGAAAAAGGCGGTACTACATATTACACATTCCCTGTTGCCTACTGCTGTGGACTCCGGCTGCATTGTTAATCATTCCGAGGATATGCAGAACACCAAGGCATATAGTCCAGCCACATACAGGTCTTCGATTGTCAGGGTGTTCATGTAGTGATCTGGGTATAGGCTTGTCCATCTGGTGAACGGAACTTCCCTGGCCGAGTTCAAATGTCAGACGAAGCATATGGACAGGGATTATCTCCCTATTTTGAAGTTTTACCTGTGTTTATAGACACAGGTGTTTGGGCACCTGTCAGCAGCTTATTCTGTTGGCATTACATATTATGGGTGGGGTTGGTATAGTCCATACTCCACGGTGAGGAGTGTTCCCATTCACATTTGACTATTACCTGTATACAGTCATACAGGGATTATTATTTTGGACATGAAGTGACTACAGGTATGCAGTTGTACATTACACAAGTGTGAAGGGTTGTTACTGTAAATATGTACAGACCATACCTCTCAACCTCTTAGAGCACCAAACCTGCACAAAACCTACATGATGGGGGGACAATTAGGGACACATTTTAATGACTGCTCTTACAAGCTTAGAACATTGATAGAATGCTAGGTTTTGCATTAGCATGACTTTTCTGCAGGTTGTGGAGTCTTAAACTCAGGATATTTTTCATTATTTAGTGACATCAATCCTCAGCTATTTACCACACTGGTGCAGATTGTCGGAGGCACACACCAACACTATGGGGTGAACCTGTGGTCATTCTTAGGGTTGCCACCTTTTCAAATGCCCAAAGTGGGACATGTTCTGTAGAGATGTCAGATTTTCCAGGACAAAACATACCTACAGCCATGCATAGTATGGAACTTTAACCTTTTTTGTACATATAATAGCTTATTCTAGTAACATTTGAATTGCTTATGCTACTTCACATAACATATAGAAGTTTCATATATAAGATAACTGTTTTATGCGACTATTAAAGAAAATTAGGAAATAACTTTGCCCTAAACTCTCAGGACATTTGCTATGTCTTGAATTTTTTTTCACAGGATACAACTGCCTTCAGAGGGACTGTTACTTGCAAAGTGGGACAGGTGGTGACCCTAGTCATTCTGCGAATATCCGGACAGTTGAGTGGTATGGCACAGATCTCTGTAATATGCTGTTGTGTTCTGGCACAGCAGTAGCTCAGCATTAAAGACTGCAGTCGGAACGTGCTGACAGACAGTTGGGTTTCAGACATCATACTCCAGACATTAATGCCAATGTGCAAATTGTTATTCTATCAAATGTCTATGTTTCTAAGAGCTATCTTTACAGATTGTCCCAGTTTTTGAACCTTTGTCTCACTTATATTCACGGCTCTGTCCAGCTATCTTGCTCACACAGGTTGACAGGTATGGTCGGTCACGACTGCACACAGTCAGTGTCCCTCACACTTGATCAGGGTTGACCTGTTTATGTCAGTGTCTTCCTCACCCTCATGCCATTTTCCACTTTGCAAATGTGTGCATTATATTCTCCCTCCTATTCGTGTCTGGACACGTGCATCACAGGAAGGTATTTTATCCTGGGTGGTAGGTTATGCATGCCCACTTAGAGCTGGACGGTGTCATGGACCTCCACTGCACATTCTGACTAGTGTCCAGATATCTACTGGACTGGACATCATGTTGTCATACCCATTCTACTATTTACACAAGTTGGTCATCCCATGAGGGATATCCCAAAAATTGGACTAGACCAAAACAAGTTAGATAACGAAGATTTTTGTGGCTTCACAAAAATGTGCAGGGGGTTTTACATGCAGGGGATACATGGTTTGCAATCCTGACACTGCCTAGGGTGACAATACCTACTACATATGCATAGGGGTCACTGTGTGTGGCTGTTTCTGCAACAAACCAGTGGACCAAGTACGGCTGGATTTGGTGGACATTCTGGTATGGTGGCAGGTTGTGTGTTGTGGAGGGTATGATGGGTAGGCCATTATGCATCCAGGTGTGTTGCATTTGTTATGGCCAGTTCCATCAGGACCTATCTGTAGGTATGTGACGGTGACGTATCTATACATTTGTCTCGCATATTTCCATATTCATATGTTTGTGGGATTGTGTTCTACACTATGGCCTGTCTGCTTGTCTTGCAGCTGTTTCTACATGTGGTTGTGTTTCTTTCCACTTCACCCGCTGCCCCCTCGTACACCTCCAGTTCACCTTTTCTGCATACGACACAGTATCGCCTTTGAGGAATTTACCATTAAACACCCACCCCTCACACACAAATTCCTCACACCCCATAGAGCACTACTTTGGTTGTTGGCCCATGACACGGCCAGAGTTACACATTGACTACCCTACATGTGTCGGGTACCTTTATGGTTATGTGGACTACCCTGCCATGTTTGCTTTCCACATGCTATACCTCACGCACATAGGTACATGCCCATATTTCACTTTCATTACTTGGTTGGTGTATCTGGGTACTACCCGTTCGACTGTCACATACACATTTGGATTATACAGCTGCCTTCCGGATTTTGCCAGCCTGTTGTACTCATTGGTAGGATGGCACCTTTTCCAATGTCCAAGCTATTCCTTACACATGTCCGACTGTTATGGACAATGCCTCCCCACAGTCAACGGTTGTTTTTCCACCTTTTCAATTGGCCACAGTGTGACATAGGGTTACCACCTGTCCCACTTTGCGAGGGACAGTCCCTCTTTGGGCAGTTGTGTCCTGACATGTAATTGTAAACATGGCAAATGTCCTGAGATTTTAGGACAAAAGTATTTCTTATACGTTATGTGATAGTTGCATTAAACAGTTATTCTGTATCTGAAATACCTATATGTTATGAGAAACAGAATAAGCAACTAAAATGCTATAAGAATACACTTTTCTGTAGGCAAAACAGTTATGTTCTGTCCTTTCTACTGGCCATGGGTATGTGTCGGCCTGTAAAATCTGATGTCTTGTACCAAACATGTCCCACTTTGGCCATTTGAAAAGGTGGCAACCCTACTGTGACATTTGCGGTGAACACAGCATATTTTACAGGCCAACACATACCCACAGTCAGTTCGGCAGATAGAACTTACAATTCTTGCCTATATCTAAGCTTATTCTTGTAGCATTTCGGTATCTTATTCTGTTTGTTATGACATTTATGTAATATACGTTCAGTGAAATATGTTTAATGCAACTATTGCATGACGTCTACGGAAGAATTATGTCTTATATTCTCTAGACATTTGCCAGTTTTACATGTTTGTGTCAGGACACATCTGCCCACAGAGGGACTGTCGCTCGCAAAGTGGGACATGTGGTAATCTTGGTCGATGGTACGGATCATACTGCTCCTTTCGGCCTACATGTGTCCGTATTGCTATGGCTGTTTATATGCTCCTTCTGTTTCGTTTACATGTGTATGCTATTTCCTATCACATTTGGTATGTGAAATATGGACATACCTTTTGTATGTGACTATTACATGACTTGTGGGATATGATTCAGACATACGGTCACTACATATATCTACATTTCTCCTTGTGTATTTTGTTATGGACACATCTGCACAGCTATGTTCCCTCCCTCACATTATGGGTCGGCTGGTGACCCTCTCCGTTGGACTGGACGTACCTACTGGCAGTGCACTAACATATGATACGTTTCACTTCCACATGGTACAGCTATCAACACTACGTTGGACTACGGGCACACGGTTTTCATGTCATTTGTTCAAGGGTAGGGACCCGTTATTCCCTACCGTGCATTTGTGTTTGATTCTTCATTTTCTGTTCGCAGGGACTATGCTTTGCATATGTTTCAGTATCCACGGACACTGATAGGTACAATTACTATTGCTGGCGGAATATAATATTCAGCAGTTTAGGTTGCTCCTCGACAGCCGACATTGACATGCCTCCCTGCACAACTTCGATTCACCCCTTGCACTCGTGCACATTTCCTATGTACGTGGCTGTGGCGGCTGCGCACCTTCATTAATATGCATATGGCGCGACTACTCCATATATACGCCGCACGGCCGGTGCAAGCCTTATGCCGGCCTTGCGCAGAGCTTCATGAATCCCAGGGTGGAATTGATGCTGATAAAGTTTATAGTCATTTAGAAGCAAACTCAATCATGACAGTAGAACAGAAGTATAACAAAAGAAAGTCATATGGATCATTTGTTGTTAAATAATGTTAGAATGGAGAACTATAAAAAGGGGAAGAATCTGAGTATGGTATGGACAGACTACAAAAGTACCTAACTTCAAGCTAAAAGTATTAATATCTTTACATGAAGATTTAGCCATGACTAAGAACTATTTATATGTGCACCTCTGCACTACCAGGCTATAACTCATACCACACGTTTTGGCCATATAACCAGGACCGAAACACAAAAGGCGGAAGTGTGTCCATATTCATTAAGAATATCCACACCTCCGGGCTAGTAGCTCAGCATAATGCATCCGAGGTTGTCCAAGTGCAACTAACTCTGTGCAAAACTGCAATCCAAATTGTAGCTTGCTACAGATACCCCACCATGCCCCAGGATTCCCACTCCTCTTTTCTTGATGTACTGGAAAATATTAGGGTTCAACCAAGCAAATTAATAATGGGCAACTTCAACTACCCCACCATTAACTGGGAAAACTACCCGTGTACCAACTCTCTAGCTCATCACTTTTTGGAATTCATAAACTCCAATGCTCTGGATCAACTTATCCACACCCCCACCAGGGGCAACAATATCCTAGACCTAGTCATTACCAACATGAGTGACCGGTGTTCCACACTTGAAGTCAACTCCTCGTTGGTCCGATCCGACCATAAGCTAATCACCCTTGATATCCACATCCCGTCCCCACCCCCATTAAGGAAACCAGAGTAAAAATTTCTCCAAAATCAACTTCATGCTTCTTAAGACAGAAGTGCTGAACTTCAAGACACCCATGCAGATGAACAATACAGTTACAACTGCTGAATCCTATACAAATGCACTCTATAAGCACTTCCACGAGTGCATGGATCGTGCTATCCCAAACAGAACCAAGAAGCTATCCTTCAAAAAAAGAAAGCCAATCTGGTGGTCCCCTGCCATAAACAAACTGTACAACAGAAGAAAGAAACTGTTGCAAAAGAGATTAAAATCCCATGAGTGGAGGAGCTCCCTGGTCAGCCTCAGTAAGAAGCTGAGATCCCTTATAAGATCCTCCAAAGCTAACTACGAAAATAAAATCGCCACTAATTCTAATATTCCATATGAATTGCATAAGTCAATACTGGGCACATTGCAGGTCCTACAAAGAGCAGTGCTGGCTAAAATCAAAGATTAAAACAATAGTAATTTCATGAGCTTTAATTGTACTTTGACTTAGGAGTGGAGTTCATTCCCATCATGGTATTAGAAGCACAAAAGACTTGGAGAAATTAAAAAAAAAGTGTAGCTGAAGTAACTTAAAGGTAACATAGAAACGTGGCACTAAAGAGGTGTCAAAGGGACACCTATCCCACCTAGTATGCTTATTTTATTTCTTAGTGCATACTAGTTCAGTTTCTTGTTAACTAGTAATTGATTTCTTCCTAAAACCTTTGGAAACTGTTTCATGATAGTCTAGTGTGTTTTTAAACTACATGATTCCACAATTATAAATTCATCACAAAAACTCTTTGCTTCAGTCCATTTATACCCTTTCTCTCAAAAATAAGTGGTTTAAAAACAAAGCTAGTGACTTTCTTAATGAGCTGGGTGCTTTGCTTTGAGAGGCAAGCCCCATATTTTCATGCAAGAAGCTTCAATCCATGGTCACTGAATTTAATATGATCAACTTCAAGACTGCACCTGAGAGAAAGAACAGACTGCAAATATAGCAATCTTATTTGACAAATGCATCTTTCATCAAAATGCAATTATCCATACACTTGTTACACAAGTGCTACACTTCCCACATGTAGGCTATCCTGGATAATTAGTAACTGTGTCTTTTCTATCCATTTCTCACAACCATAGCTTCAACATGAGGACAGCTCCAAGCAGTTAATAGCTGTGTTTTCATATTAATGGTAATCAGTCATCTCTGTCTTGTCACATCATGGACATACTGTCTTTTGACACAACTCAGACAGTTATTCAGAACTCTGTGGTAGAATGTGTCTCAGTTTTGAAAACTGTCTAATTGTCTTAACTAATTATACTTTTATAAATTTTATGTTAGAATATGTTGTTCTTTTATTTAAAATATAGTTATCAGTAGCAGATGTATACTGACTTACTAAGGAAATTAACAGAGTGTTTATTATTTTGTTTGTTTTGTTTTTTTAGGAAGACAGCAGTTTATATAGAGGGCAGTATGTAACCTACAAGAAAAGCCAGGCAGTGTCAATGCTGATGGTAAGAAGGCTGTGTTGCTTAGATAAAAGTAGGGGTTGTAACATGTTTAATCCCATAGATTTATGACCTGCAGTTTAAAGACATTATAATGGTGCTACGTCTATTAACTCTCTCATGTGGCTTTTTTCCCCGACTCTGTCTCTGTTATCATTTGCGTGATACATGCCCCTCCTGCTTACTCTGTAGAAATTTAACTCCAAGTCCTTGGTACTTTAGAATCCATGACCTGCTCATCTTTGGAATGTCCCTATCAAGAATGAAAACATGAAAATAATAAAATTTCATGTTTAGACTACCCACGTGTTCCCTTATACCATTGTATAGTGCTGAGTGAGCGCCTTTTCTTCAGTTTTGTCCTGCTAGCCAGATAGAGGACCGGTATTTCTCATTTACTCAGCAATGTTACACTCTGAGTCTATTAAATAAATTCTCATTTCCTCAGGCAAATTGCTGCGTTCATGCTTACTTATAATAAGGTCTCCTAAAATGCTGTAATATCACCGGGAAAAGGTAGCTTGTCATATAATACCACATCATTGAGGCCATCTAAGAGTGACTTGCTACCTGTGATCTGTACAGTAATGCTGAATGTATCAAATTGTGTAAATTGTGAACATTACCAGTTTTTGAGGTTCTAAAAGTGTATACATTCTTTGCTATACACTCTGTAACTTGGCTTAAATGTCACAGATTCATTGTTTTAAAAGTCACATATTTATTGTTTTAAAGCTGCAAGACTAAATATGCCATTACAAAGTTTGTTATACTAAAATGTATCACACATTAAAAGGAATTGCTTTTCATCTAAAAATAGTACTACTGTGACATCTATTGCCTACTTTTTACTGTCCTTATTTATTTGATGAACTTGCTGGCACAGTCTTCTTTTTTCCTTCTATTTTCTCTAAAGATTCTTCTATAAACTTTAGGAATAATCTTGTAAATTGAAAAAAAAAAAAAATAAATAAAAAAAAAAAATATATATATATATATATATATATATATATATATATATATCATTTTTAACTTTCAAGTAGTCCAAACAGAGTCAGACATTTTTCACAAGTCATACGCATCCTTAACCATAAGCAACCTCACTCATTGCACCTCAAATGCATTTGGAGAGGGGGGGGCTCAATTCTCTTTCATGCTAGCACTGCTTTTTTTCTTTCTCCTTACTGCTCACATACTCTGAGACATTAGCGTCTCTCTGTTCCTACTCCCTTTATACTTTCAATCTCTCTGCTACTTTAAGACATCTTGTTTCCTGCTGCAGAATTCATGTCTGTTTAGAAAATAAATATCTTTATTTCATAATCTGTTTCCAACTATCAGTACTTGCTTTGATTTACAAAAAGTTTTAAAACATCCTTCTGAAATTTAAATTCTCTTCAACAAGACACCTTTCAGAAGCTGATTCAATGGCTTGCTAATCAGACTATATTTAGGACAGACATGGGTCATTTAAACTCCAGTAATAAATGTAATTCCCTTACAAAACAAAATACTGAAAATGAAAAACAAAAAGCAATAGTTCACATCACAGCATGTATAACTTCCTAATTAAAGACTGAATCATTTATCTGTGACACATTAAATAACACATTAATAACAATAAAAACACAAACATAAAAATATGGAAAAGAACAGGGTTTACTCCTCATTCCTACAGCCTAGATCTCAAATTCTAAACTCAAACTGCTTTTCTCCCCACAGCCATATTAAACTATACTCCTTTATCTATTCCCTCTCCTCTGGTATTATATTTTATGGCATCCAGTGTGCCCTATATTTTCATTTTCCCTTTCATCTATTTATTTATCATCCTATTTACTCTTCTTCTGCAATAAATCACACCCTATTACTAAGTTTCCATCATTCTTTTAAAATTCCCCCAACCTTCCTCCTTCTAACTTCTCATTGCCTTTCTCATTTGTATAAAATCTCTTCCTCATTAGACATTAAATTTTGCAAAAGAACAAAGATCTGGTTCAGAGTAAGTCCACTAAAAATTGTTATAACAAACACATTTAAAAAACACAAGCTTTAACACATACAATTGCTTCCTCGGGCATTTTAAAAATATTAAAGATTTGACTTAAACAAAGGTACTTAAAATCAATCACATGTCACAAACTAACCAATCAAATACAATTAATTAAAATATCCATTAAGAAAAAATACATTTCTAATATTTCTTAATTTCAAAACCTTCTTTAAAGACGCAGTTTTCTTTAATCCATAGTACGTATCTACCCTGAGCCTTAGACTCTATCTGTATTTCACATTTTCAGCTAATGCTACTGTACCATCCCCTCTTCAATTTTGCATAATTACTTGCAATGGAGCAAAACTAAACTGATGATGTTCACCCTTCTCAATAATATGTCTACTAAGAGCATTTTGATTATTTTTCCTTTTGATATCTAATTAATGTTGACATATCCTGTCTTTAAACTTTCAATTGTTTTTTTCTACATGGAAAGCAGAAGAAGTATTGCATATAGCTAAAAAAATCATGTTGGCAGTATCACAGTCAGCAAAAATGGTAACGGAAACTTTGAATCTCATAGTTGGATGCACAAGGCATGACACCTTGCATATATGTTTACAAAAGGAACATTTATAACATGGATGAGTTCATTTTCTTTGACTAAATCTAACACCATTAATATTTCTTTGTTCCTTGCAGCATAACAACTGATTGAGTGACTGATGTTTTTTAAAACGAACACATGGAACTTCTGCCAGACTTCTCCCTTTAATCTGAAGTTTCAAGAGGATGTGCCAGTGCTTCCTGACAACGTCTTGTACTTGTTTAGATAGCTTATTTTAAGTTAATTAAAAAACCCTCAAATTATTCTCCTTTTTCTCACTGCCATTCCTCGATATAGGGGTTACATCTGTAAACAGACCATTGCCAGCTGTTCTCCTATTAATCACCATTTACTTTTCTGTCTCTGTTTCAGATGGATAATAACCTCTATCTAAAATATCTCATGCCATTTTATCTTACTCGCTGTTAAAAATCTCATCCGACGTATTTAACGTATCTACACTCAACATCTGTCACTTAACTATATTTCTAAAGGTAAAACTAGGCTATATACTATTTCAATGTGGATATACATTTCTCTTTACTTCCTTTGTAAAGACTGATGTAACAAGACAACCATCTGCTGCTTTAAACATATTAATGTCAAGGAATTCTATTCTATATTCAAAAGATGCAAACTTAAAGCTTAAGAAATCAACACTCTCAGTCTCGAATTTCACTAAATCATGTAACTGTTACCAAGTTCCTTCCTAAATAAAAAAAAAATATCATCTACAAAATATTTATAAAACAGCATGCCACAATAAAATGGATTCTTATTACTGAAGACATATTGTTGTTCCCATGTGTGCATTACCATATTGGCATATATATTGGCCCCCAGTGTTCCCATGGCCACTCATTGCTTCTGCAATTAAAATTTGCCTTGAGATGTAAATACCTTATTATTCAAATCAATGTCTAAAGAATAATACATGTTATCAATAAATGTTTTATACCTAGTCGCTTGCAATGGAAAAACTCCACACTATTTATATACCATACATATTGGATATCACACTAAAAAAGTAAATTCACATCCATAGTTTCAACAAATAGTTAAATGTTTTATTTTTACAATAACGTTTATATAATTTTCTCAGAAAATCACCACTATATTTAATGAATCCTGGCATGAAATGTAAAAAAAAAAACGCTTAAATTCTTTTTCAAATGCATAGATGTAGGTTCAGAAAACCAACCTCATGATGATACAATTGGTCACATTGCGGGATTTTAAATATTTTTATGGATCTTAGGGAGACTGTAAAACATTGGTTTAGCAGGGTAAATAACATATAAGAACTGTAACAGATTGGCTGTAAAAGCACCATCACATTACAAATCATAAACTGCTTTATCAACCTTGTGATAATAGAATCTGTATCTTTCCTCACGATTTGTGCATGTGTGCTGGTATCATTCAGTAATAAATTTATACAGTCTGTGTAATCACTAAAATCCATGACAACAATTTATCAGCATTTTTTTATTATTATTTCCTTATTATTAATTACTGAAGGTAGTGCTTCCAACTCCCTATTAGATAAGTTAGAACTATGCAATTCCTTCTGCCCCATGATAATATTATAAATGTCTTCTGCACAGACTTGCTCAAAAGCTTCAATAGCAAGATTCAGAATAGGTACAAATGTACTCGCTCTGTGCAAATGAACAGATTGAACTGTATCTAGGAAAAGCAAGGATAGATTTAACTTCCTAGTAAATGGGTATAATGTTGTGATTGCATCACTAGCATCACCCTTCTTAGAAGGTATAAATGTCATACTCTTCTGCAGCATATACACTTCACAGTTATCAAGTTTGTAATGGGAGATGTTAATAACAGTACCTTTTTATATTCACTATTGCTTGGATTTGCTGTGAGTCACTGGTGGCCGAGCACTTTCATTTGCCTCATCCTCTTCCTCTTTCTCTGTGTCTTGCTTCTCTGTTCTTTGGATGAATGGGAAGCAGTGCATCCTGTAGAAGCACAAGTAACTCTAAAGGGTCTAAAGTGCTTGCATCATCCACATCCACCCCACCTTCTTCCTCCACACCAACTGGCTGTGATTGTTCTGTCATGTTCAATGGTTTATTTGTAAATGTCACAGGATCCTTCTGTTGCACTCTGGACCAGTAAAATACTTCCCCAGAATTAAAATATTTTAAAACACATTTCAAATTCCAGCATTTTGAAGAGATAAATTCTTGTTCAAAAAATGTGACCTTATCAAATACTTCATTTAAGTTAACTTGCCGTATATATAATAAAGAATGTCTGGTAAGTTTTGCATTAATGAAGATATATCAATAAGTGGATGGTTTTCAGCACCAGAGAAAAAGTCATTCATTAGTTTCATATAATCATGTCCCAACTATATTTAAAGCTTGCCTTGTTTAAAAGTAGTGGATATTTCATACCATAAGTGAATAGTTTCAACACATGGAGTCCTCCTGGTAAAATCTATAGTTTTAAATAAGTCTGCAAGCTCAATCCCTGACATTTTAACTTTTTAAAGATATACAGCTTCTCTTCAATGAATGAAGCCAGAACATTCTTCAAAAGCATCGCAGTCATTCATATCTGCTTCTACTGCTATTCCCATAGTATCCCTCTCCTCATTCAAGAGAGGATTATTCTCAATATGCAGAATATTCCTTAAACAAGTGACATAACTGTCAGTTGAAATTGAAAAAATAGCCTGTGACTGTGATTATTCCATAAAACAGAATGGTGTTCTGCGAGCACACAAAATAAAAAAAATGGACACAACACAAGGTACCTCACAGCGAGTAAAACAAGCTTGGATAAAGGAAAAGAAATGCAAACGAACAAAGATGCAACTCAAAGCAACTCCACTAAAAATAATTCTAATAAACACTTTTTAATAAGTACAAGCTTTCACACATACAAATGCTTCTTCAAGCATTTCAAAAATATTAAAAATCATATTCCTGTCACAGATTAACCAATCAAATACAATTGATTAAAATATGGATTAAGAACAAATCACTTTCTAATATGTCTTAATTCAAGACTGACTTTAAAGAGACAGCTTCAGTAATCCAAGCTAATTATTTGCCCGGAGTCTCAGAATCCAACTGCAATCTGCATTTTCAGTTAATGTTGCTATATCACTCCCTCTTAAATGTAACCTAATTACTTGCAATATAACAAAACTAAACTGATGATCTTCACCCTTCTGAATAATACGTCTACTAAGAACATTTTGACTACTTTTCCTTTTGATATCCAATTGTTGTTGACATATCCTGCAATTAAACATCGTATTGGTCTTAACTACATAGAAAGCAGAACATGTATTTCACATTGCTAAATAAATCATGGTCACAGTATCACAGTCAGACAAACTGTAAAGAAAAAATTGCATCTCATATTTGAGTTATAGATGGATTCTGAGACTCAGGCCAAATAAGTACCCTGGATTACATGAAGCTGTGTCTTTAAAGCCAGTCTTGAAATTAATACATATTGAGAAAGAGATTTGCTTTTAATGAATATTTAAATTAATTGTATTTGATTGGTTGGTCTCTGACATGTGACTGATTTTAAATATCTTTATATAAATTATTCTTTTAATATTTGTTAATGCCTGTATGTGTCAAATCTTGTGTTTAGTAAAAAGGGTTTATTATAGTGATCTTTAAGAGTTACTTTGAGCTTGATCTTTGTCTTTTGCTTTTCTTGCCCTTTATCCAGTCTCATTTTACCCACTGTGAGGTACCTTGTATGGTATCTAGATTTTAGATTTTCAGTTTGTTACCATCCATTTGTGATCATGATCAACCCTTTAACACATCCTACCAAAAATGTAACTTTACATCCATCCTAATCTCCTGCCAGGCTGAATTTCTCTACCTATATAGAGAGAAAACAGTTATCCTTATTCACAACCTGAATTTTTCCATACATCTCCCTTCATAAACTCCCTAAATTACCCTAGAGCCCTCTGACACCTACATAACTCCACCACATTCCTACTTATTTTTCCCCTCACCTTTAGCACTTTGCACCTCTCAAGGCCCTTATTCTTATACTCACTTAGGTGGCCTCTACCACCTATGCATATTTTTGCTGCACTGCTTGGCACGCTCCTTCCCAGACTGCCATGTTTCCCTCAGCATGTTCATTTCTTCAGTAAAATGTTCCTTCCTTTACCTTTATAGATCATTCATACCCCCTTGCTTGCAGCCTTCCACTTCTTTCCCCAGATTATCTTATCATTTCCTTGCTCCATTAATCACTGATTTTGCTCCCATATCACTCTAATCCTTTTAAAAATTGTCATGTATACTAATCAGTCATCGTCTTTCAACCCCTTTCTTTTTTGAGTTCTGATAATCTTAACCAACAGCCCTTTCCTCCTTCGACCTAAACTCCTACATGTCTAATTCCCCTTACTTCCCATTCCTCCAATCTGTAACTCATGGCTGCTGATAGTTTATTATGCCATAAATCTTCTATCCCTCTTTCCTCCACATTTGACATTCAATAATGCCTCTACAGCTTCTGGAGATCTTCCACTCCATACCTTTGCTATATTTATTTATTTATTTGCTTATTTATTTATTGACATTTGATTACCGGGAAAGCCTGAGTAGAAGCCCATTTTCAGCGGAGGCCTGTGTAGAAAAGTCCTAAATTATTACAAAATATTTTAAGAACAATAATTATACAATCTTCAGAAATAAAACAAAAACATCTGCAGTATAAATAATTATAACAAATTAGACATAATATAAAAACATTATATACTGCGGTGGTGGTGCTGCGGTACCGTTGTCGCCTCACAGTTAGACGTTGCCCGTTCGATTCTCAGTTAGAGCGTCTTCTGTGTGGCGACATGCGTGAACGAGCATTCCTTCGTTGAAGGTTGTGCGTTAGGCCCAGCAAGCCAGCATGTAAAACTCTACTGCCAATCATTAGTGGACTGGAGTTCCGCTGTGGTGACCCCTAACCGGAAAAAGCCGAAAAGCACAAACAAAGACATAATATAAAAACACTGGTTAAGAATCGATGCATGAAAAGAAAAGATATATTCCCCAATGATGTTTGGTTTCTTTTTCCACTTTCCTTTCTTGCTATTTCGCCATTTAATCAATCTAATTCAGGGTACTGAAGTCTCCATATATGTTACCTCAAACATATAGCTACTGCATAGCATCAAAACTCTGGCATTCCCTAACCACCATCTTCAATACTGTCCTTAACCTAACCCTACATATTATATCCATGCTACCCTTTTATATGAACACATCGCATATGTTTGCATCAATGGAAACTGTTATCAGCTGTGATAAACAAAATATTAGTATATGGATCTGATTCTACAGTACAGAGGGATAAATCAGTGACTATGACCCAAGTGACCTGGGTTTAAGTAGTGATCTGTCTACCACTGGAGGATATGAAGAGGATGAGGGAGGACTACAGCAGTAGAGATATTTGCTTCCTTCAGGAGTACAGGAATGGGGGTGTATGCCTGGGAATACTCCTAGTAGTAGACTCACTGTCTGAGACTAGTGGTCACATAGATCACATCCTCATGGAGGCAGTAATGTGCCTCATTATGACAATTGTATGCCCCCCCCCCCACTAGATCTTGTAAGTATGTACTGGTGAAATGTTAAGAGTTAATACTGAAAAAATCATCCAGTCAAGCATATGATGCTTCCACTCCTGGTCTAATCAGTCCTCACCGTACCTCTCAACTTTCCAGATTTTCACAGAATGTCCAGATTTTTTTACTCATATTTTTGGTTTGTTCTCCATAAAATGTGTGTCTTTCTTACAAACTGTTGTGATTGAATTCACTAAATGATGACAAACATTTGAGTTTCAGACTTCATGTCCATCAGAAAATGCATGCTAAAGCAAAACCTATTACTCTACCAACTTTCTAAGTTTATAAGAGCAATATTTAAAATCTGTCACTGCTTTTGGGCCTTTGTTCCCCCACCCATTATTTTTGAAATGCCCAGATATCTTGTGCTAAGAAGTTGTAAGGCATGATCCTCATGTTACGGATATATGACCTATAGAGCTCCCACCAATGGAATTAATGGATCATTAGAGTGTCCAGGGAGGAGTACAGCTGATGGTCAGAGGATGGTGGTCAAAAGATATGAACTTCTCCCTAATCTACATAGCTAGGCTACAATGGCACCACTTTACAAACAAAGGTTCCCAGCATATCAACAACAGTTTTAGCCCCATTAGTTTGGTCTGCATTCTAATGAAAATCATGGAGAGACTTAAAATGGGGCAATCCAAAATGTCAGAGATGACATACTTCTGTCATATATGGAACAGTATAAGTTTCTTAAGGAGAAAACTTGATTTTTGAAACTCATGGCATTCTTGAGGTAACATCAGTACCTAATGAAGGACTAACATTTGCATGCCATTTACCTGGATCTTGCTTAAACACATAGAAGTATTTCATATATACTTCATTGGGTAAAATATCAGTTAAGCAACAGGACCAACATCAGGATGAGGAGTCAACTGTCTGTCCTGATCAGGAATATTGGTGTTACGGTTCTCTACTGGGGATACTTCATTTTGGACAATTATTCTCAGGCATAAAATCATGAAATGGACTCTGGATAACTAAATAAGCAGGATACTTCAAACTGGTAACAATTAATTCAATTAAAACTGCCCAAGATTTTTTTTGCATATAGTCTCCACAAAATACATGCATGGTTCATCAGGAATTGTCTCTCTTTGATGTAATTAAATGCAGGATTATTCATGCTTGCAAAAGAACATAAAATCTATCCATCCATCCATACACAACCCCTTTTTCCCATTTCTACACATGGGGTGTCACTTTAACAGTACCAATCATCTAGATCAAGTGCGGCACAGTGGATAGCATTATCACCTCACAACAAGAGATTCCCTGGTTTGATTATTGGCTGGGGTGCCTAATGTCTGGAATCTGCATGTCTTCCCTGTGTTCATTTGGTTTCTTCTGGGTGCTTCAGTTTCCTTCTGCATTCCAAAGACATGTAGTAGGTGGATTAGATGCTCTAAGCTGGCCATAGGTATGAGTTTGCATGCAAACGGGTGGTGTGGAATAACTACCCTAGCAGTACTAGCAACCCAACAGTGTAAACCTTGACTTTAGATGATTGTCACTGTTAAAGATATACCCTGACCCCGTGTGCAAAAATGGGAAAAGGAGTTGTGTATGAATGGATGGAATCATCTACATCAAATATTCACATGGCTGGGGTTTCAAAATAAATGATCAAATCATAGAAATGACTCCATCATAAAATATATATAGGCAGTGGTTCACAAACATTTAAATAACGATAAGTGTACATCTAGCAAGTCAGGAAAGATTGTTTTGTAGCCCATTGTAATTCTAAATACCATGTCTACTCACTCTGTTGATACAATTGCAACATTATACCTCACTGATCTGATGGATTTTTGAATGCATCCCAGTATTTTATAGTCTATAAAACAGACACTTGAAACAACTTGAAAATACATAAATATTCTGCAAAAGAAAATCATAGGGTTAGAAAAACTGAACATTTAGAAATGCTTCAGAAATTGTCATTTTATTGTGTTTCCTGTAGGATACTTAGACATCAGATCTGGTTGGTCTATAAGGCAATTTCTGATTTAGTATTGTTTAAAAATGTATGCCTACAACACATTATAAGGGAGATGAGGAACTTAATGCTGAAAATAAATATGAGTTATAAAAAACAGTGCATCCCAAATGTTGTTACACACTTTCAAAAATTATGGAATAAGCTTTGCCTTCCAATGAAAAGAAATTCCAGAGAGAATTCCTCTGTCTCTCTACATATACACATATAATATATTTCCGTATGTTTTACATATACATATATCTGTGTATACATATCTATCTATTTATTTTATATTTGTTAACTGGGAAAGTCCAACTTGGAACAAAGCCAATTTTCAGCAGAGGCCCAGGGAGAAATGGTCCAGATACATGCTTTTGTAATGTGGGAGGAAACCGGAGCACCCGGAGAAAAAACACACGAACGGATGGAGGACATGCAGACTCTGCACAGAAGGCACCCCAGCTGAGAACTGAACCAGAGAACCTCTTGCTGTGAGGCGATAATGCTACTGCTGCACTACTGCACCACCCAACTGCTGCACCCCTGTGCCATCCTGTCTATCTATCTATCTATCTATCTATCTATCTATCTATCTATCTATCTATCTATCTATATTGTATTATAATATATCTCAGAATATTTAGTTCATATTATTGGGGTGCAACAGTGTATGAATACTGATTGTTTTTCTTTTCTCTAGTAATGTATGATCTTGACACATCCAGATTGTTTTCAAGACTCATAGTGTATGCAAGGGGAGGAGTGCTTGGATTAACAGCAGCTAGATCTCAGGAGCATGCAGTAAGGGCCAGCATCAGAACTAGAGCCACAGTATTGCATGTAGCACCCACCTGCATCAGCAGAGATGGTGCAGACAGTATATAAGACACAGCCAGCTCACTGATCACCAGATTGTGAATTAGTGTTGTGTGGACAATTTCAAAGAACTTCACTAAATTGTGTCTCCCACAAGACGGCTCTCTGCATTGTAAATTGAGAAGCAGGCAGGAAACTGTAGTTTTTAACAGTAGGGCCTAGGAACAGATTATTGGGCATAAAAAAAGAAACAAAAAAGCATGCTTGAAGCTCATAACTGCACATGCTGCCTCTAGGCATCTGCTTTACTGGTTTAGCCCAGTTCAGCCCTTCACCTCCCCCCTCTCTCAAGTAATCAGAGGTTACATAATCACCAACTTGACCAACCATTTTCAAATTAACCAGTGCATCAGGTCCCAGTCGGTTGAGGTATGTTCACATACTTATGTATTTAATTCTTGTTTCTTTATCTGAGCTCAGTGTACTAACTGTTTACTGCATTTACTCGCAAACTGAAACCTTGATGAATTAAGGCATGTTTATTGGTACCGGCTGCTACAAATTACTCGCAAACTGCTGTTGATATTATATCCATTTATTGTCATTTGCATTGACTTAGTGGTCTGTCCTGGGTAGTGTAGCATTGATAAGGGAGAGAAACAATGAACAAATAGTGTAGTAATGATAAGAGACAGAAATGATGAATATTAACTGTGCCCTTAAGGCAGATATATAGGAAAGAGTGCAGCTGTTTGTTAATACTAAAAGGTGCATGTGGACTTGTTTGATAATCATGTATACTGAATGTTTGAATGATTAACTCTCTTCTTGGTATAGAACTAATAATTAATAAAAATTAAGGAGTTTGGTCAGATAATTGGCATTAGATTGTATTTATTTATTGTCTATTATTTTTTTATTTATTTCATTTGAATTATGTGGTTTATGTATGTTTCTTATAATTAATTTGTATTCAGTTTTTATTTTGCGGGGTTGATTTTTTTCTCAGGATGTGAATCGATTAGGTTTTATGAGTTTATTAGAGTTGGCAGGTAGGCAGTCATGTGATTTTTTAAATGATGTATTTAAATAAGGTACACGTCAGAGTGTTGTTCGTATTTTCTGATGAAGTTGGTGTGAGACACTGATGAAAAGCTGACCGTTTTTTAGCTTAAAAAATTCAGCGTTTTGTATTTCAAGCTTCCAGTATTCAGCGTCTGTATTTAGTTCTTTCCGCTGAGGTCCATCGTTTGGCAGACTTCCTGGTGTTCATTGAATTTGTTTGTGGAGTTTTGAGTTTCCAGTAGTACTAATAATCATATCCCCTCTCTAGGTGTTCCTACCTCACCTCCCCCTGAAAGGCTTGTAAAAGCATAAGTAGAGAAGACTTTCCCCACCACAGAACTTGTTTTAATAAGGTCAATATCCACTTAAATACCTTGCCACCTGTGACCCTAACAAACTGGATCCAAAAAAGCACTGGTGAATGTCCCCATAACTCTCACTTGTAATTCTGTTTATGCTGATAAGCATTAGGATGGATGGGTTAGACTTTTCTGTAGCCTTCTTTCTTCCCCAATTAAGGTAAAAACATTGTGCTTTCTACTGATAACAGACGAGCATAGTGTGCTTTGACCCTCCAAACAGTGCATTTCTCAATAAACTAAGTGAAACAAGAGTGCTACAAAAGGGAATTGGAAAATGGGCTCTCTGCATTGTAAATTGAGAAGCAGGCAGGGAACTGTGTAGTTTTTAACAGTAGGGCCTTGGAACAGAGTATTGGGCGTATAAAAAGAAACAAAAAAGCGTTGCTTGTAACTTATACCTGCACATGCTGCCTCCAGACATCTGCTTTACTGGTTTAGCCCCGTTCCTCTCACTTCGCTCACTCCGTGCTTCACACCGCCCCCATATCCCACCCACGTTTATAGTACCACTGGCCCACCTCCTAATTAGCTAACCAACTACACATGCTCCTAGAACCCAGCAAACTCCTAGCACAATAATACACCCCCTATCCACCCCACTATCCATATTAACCCACCCATAGCTATTCTATTCTCTCTAATCTTTTATCCACCACATACACTCAGTACAGATCCTACCCAATTAATTTACTATGACTACAGCTAAAACACTAATGCTGCTACCCTTAGTACCCCTGCTATTCATTCCTTATCACCTAAGCTCCTATGAATATGTACAGCATCTTGAAATCCAATACCCAAACTCTCAGACACCAACCCAGTATTTAATAAGTTTATCCACCACATAACCACCCCCTCTCCTAATTCCTTGCCCCCCAGTTACAATCACCCAACTAAATGCTGCTATATTAGCTTAAAAACCAAAAGCTATGAAAAAATCATAAACAAATGTATAAGACTCGTATGCAACTTAAAAATTAATCTTACGAAGGATGGAGACATCCACCCCAACCATGGCCCAACCATAACAGTAGACCCAAGCATACCATCTAACAACCCAACGCGTGCTACCCAGATTGATAGACTTCCAAACTTATTTCTGGTCTGTAATCTCAACATCAGAAGCCTAAACAACAAGATCTATAGCCTACATGGACTCTTAGCTGTTCAATCCCCTGATATCCTCTGCCTCACAGAAATCTGGCTAAAACCAATACAAAATAACCCCCCCCTCACAGTACAAAATCCTTAGACTGGACTGGAACTCCAGGAAAGGTGGTGGGGTAGCTGTACTATACAAGTCTACCCTAACAATAACAACTGACACACAACAGCCACCTCAGTTTGGCAATGTAGAAATTCTCATCACCAAACTAATAATAAACAAAAATAAATGCAGATACATTGTCTGCATTTATATTCCACCCAGCAAGAATGATAATACTTCAGAAAATCTTACATTGGCTAGCTTCTAACTATCCCCTGGAAACCATTGTCTTGGGGGGAATTTAACATTGATTGGAACACCTGTTCCTCAGAAACTCCCTCCACCCATTTAAACCTCCACAGATTTACTCAGATCCTTGCCAACCCCACCAGATTTAGCAAAAATAGAGTCAAAGATAGTATCCTTGATGGGATACTTATTAACATCCACCCCCAAAAGTACAAGTCAGGCACATTACCCGATGATCTAAGTGATCACTGCCTTACCTATATTATTAGGCTCAAAGCTGACATTCCCAACCAGCCCACATATAAAACTATAAGAAACATCAGGAACTTTAACCTTGACAACTTCCAAAAAGAACTCAAAGCATGTAACTGTAATGTCTTGAAATGTTCCCATTACAAGAAGCAGTTGAGTACTTCAGTATCAAATTTCTGGCTATCCTTAACCACCATGCTCCTACCCGTACCATCCATGTAAAAGCCACAGTTGCACTGTGGCTATCTAAAGAAACAAAAAACAAAATTAAACTAAGAAACAATGCCTGGGCCAGGTGGCATGTTACCAAAGCCCCTATGGACCAAGTAAGATACTAGCAGCTAAGGAACCAGACCAAAAAATCTGTCATTCTAGACAAAAAAAAAATCACTATACCCTCCAACAACAAAAATGTCAGCTAAAACCTCAAATGTTCTGGGCTAGTATTAACAATCTGCTCCACCCAGGCTGTTCCACTACTCCTACCCCATCAGCTGCCCCTGATAAATCCCCTGTTGAAATTGCATTCAGCTTCAACTCCTTCTTTACTAAAACTATCCAGTCTCTAGCTACCCATCTCACTCCATCGGACACAAATACCAGCTCTGGCACATCTAGCCCTGATCCACCCAGCACCCAACCCACCTTTACCTTTCAAACCGTACCTGCCAACCTGATCCGAACCTTACTCAAAAATCTAAAACCTACTACACTAGCTGCCGACCACCTCCCAGGTGAATATCTTCAAAAAGCAGCTGATGCCATAGCACTTCCCATTTCTATTCTGATCAACAGATCCATTTCAGAAGGATCCATCCCAGCAATATGTAAAATATCACATATTATACCTCTCCATAAAGGAGGAAGTTCCATAGAATTATCTAACTTTAGACCTATAGCCATTCTTTTACCACTAGCTAAAATCATGGAAAGATGCATACACAAACAAATCATGCACTTTCTTATTCAAAACGGAAAGCTCGCTGACTCTCAGCATGGCTTTAGCCCATTCCACAGTACCACCACAGCTCATCTAGCTTTCTCTAATGTCATCAATCTTCATCATAACAACAACAAACTATCTTCGGCAGTTTTCCTAGATCTCTCAAAAGCTTTCGATATGGTCAACCATCAGCTACTGGTCAATACCCTACAAACCATTAGTTTAGACCAGCACGCAATACAATGGTTTCACTCCTACCTAAATGGTAGACAGCAGGCTGTCTCATGGCAGAGCAAGCTGTCATCCCAACTTCTTCTAACCCGAGGTGTCCCACAAGGGTCCATACCAGGTCCCCTTCTTTTCTCTATCTTTAAAAATGATCTGCACACCACCATCCCAGGAGCCACCTGCATCCAATATGCAGATGATTCAACACTAATATGCTCCGCCTCCTCTCCTACATAACTTCTAACCTTCACCCAGACCACTTTCAGCATGGTAGAATCATGGCTAGCTAATTGCTGCGTGCTTCTAAATCCTAACAAAACCAAGCTACTGCTTTTCTCCCCTAACTCTTGAATTCCTCCTTCTTCCTTCAACATCAAATCTAGCAATGACACCATTATCTCCCCTGATGACGATACAAAGCTTCTAGGTGTAATATTAGTTTTTATTTATTTATTTTTTTAACATTTTGTTGACCAGGAAAGTCCGACTAGGTTCCACAGATCCTGTTTTCAGCGGAGGCCTGGGGAGAAATGCTCCAGAAGCATGTCTTTAGAATGTGGGAGGAAACCGGAGTACCCGGAGGAAACCCATGCGAACGCAGGGATAACATGCAAACTCCACACAGAAGGCACCCCAGCCGAGAATCGAACCAGAGAACCTCTTGCTGTGAGGCAACAGCATTAACTGCTGCACCACTCCGCCACCCCAAGACAACATTAGACAACAACCTTAAATTTGATAAACATGTCAATAACACTATTAAGTCCATCAACAAAAAAACTGGCTCCCTGTACAGAGCCAAACATTTCCTCACCCCCCCCCCTAGCTATTGTAGCTATTGCAAGATCACACCTCCTCTCTACCCTTATGTATGCCTCCCCTGTACTCGCCAACCTGTCCAAAACCAATCTCAACAAATTATCAGGCTGTTACAATCATATAGCCAGATTTGCTACAGGCATGGCTTTTAGGACCCACCATTGCCAGAACCTCAAAGCACTGGGATGGCTAGAGTATCTTACCCTTCTATACTTCAACCAGCTTATAGTAGTGCATAAAATACTCCATCAACCTGATAACACCCCTGCCCTCAAAAATATTCTCACCCCTCATAGTGCCCCCAGACCATTATGCTCAGCTGATAAACTAATGATACTGACCCATAAAATCCAACAACTCTGCGGGCGATGCTATATTTGCCAACTCAACCGGTAAAATCTGGAATCTACTACCTACTACCGTTACCAAGGAAACCTCACTACCCTTATTTAAAAGAGAACTCAAAAGATACCTCACATCTTATTGGCTGTGCTCTTGTTCTAAACCTGACTAACACTTCACTAATACATGTCTTGCTACCCAACCTGCTGTTTAGCCAAGTATCTATGCCTCATAGCATCTGAATGTCTAAGCATTGTGAATTATGAGATCTGATTGTATTCTATGTTCACATTTTCTGATACGTCTTTGCCAATCAGATGTAACTCTGCACATTGTGGATATTGATATCTGCATGTATTCATTGTCTGTATTTTTCTAAACATGTCTGCCTGAGTTTATCACTCAGTGATGTATGTACTGTCTCTTTTTTGGTATGTGGAGCTTTTCTCCCCGGGCCTCCACTAAAAATGGACATATATCCAGTCAAACTATCCCGGTCAACAAATGTAAAATAAATAAATAAAAATAAATAAATGTCCAGTCCTGTGGATGTTATGGTATGTCTAGCTTTAAACATCTTAGTTTCAGAGACCTTTCAACAACCTACTGAGGACATGTTATGGATATTACAGGCATCAGTCTCATGAATCCTGAACCAGTTACTTGGCATTACTATGCGTATGAATGAACATAGCTGGTTCCTCAGGACTGTGAAAGATAGATTCAGCATCTTGCAGGCATTTTATGACATTGCCTATTTCTTTGAGGGTCTTATAGCTATAGATTGCACATGAAGGCCCCATATGGTCCACAGGGACCTCAATATATAAACAGGAAGGGCTTCTACTCCCTTATAGTATGTAATGCTTAAGATTTTATTTATAGTTGTGTGGGTGCCACTGAGGCACTTCACAAAATTCACTCATTTGACACATATTTAATTATACAAATGTACTGGCAATTTCCTACAGGGCCCTCTAGATGGTAGGTGCACACACACTCATATGGTGAACAGATAGGTGTATACACACAACTACCATGCAAGCAGACATCAGGCTCTATATACTAACTTGTTATTTGTATGCTGGTGGTGATGTTGAATATGCTTTAGATTTCTGGATGATAACCCTTAGCTGCAACCTCTGGACTTGTAGGCTTATTACACAATATATGCTAAAATGCATAACATTGTAGAATAGGATTCTGGCCTACTCAATGGATGCTTCTTTTGCTCAGATATGTCAGGAGTGACACTACTTTTTTAAGAGTGTGCCATGCCTCCTAACATGGCACTGAACAAACAGTTGAAGCCACAAGTCAATATATTGGCAGGACCTTTCATATCAGTCATACCAGTAGTGAAAATGCAAGGTGGAAGGTCAGGGGTATTAACATGGAGCAATAGTGCCAATGCCTAGACTCAGATCATTGTAATGTATTGCAGCAGTATAAAAGAGGTAGCATCTGGCCTACATCAATGGGCTATGCCACAGACAGCACATAACATAATGATGCATTTCTCAGCAAACCCAGACTATGCAAGGCAGTGCATGCACTGCCCATGGTAGTACTTTTGGCATCATAATTCTGCCTACACACTTTAGGGGGTGAAGAGGACACAATCATTGTCAAAGGTGGGGGACATAGCGATAGGTGACTGCAATAGTATGAGATGGGGTAGGATCATGGTAAATGAACATAGTAGCTACATGCTCTGGGAGGTTTAGGGGACTTGTGGGTCATATCCTGCAATGGAGGTCAGGACATGATCACTGGTATTGTTCACTTTGTTATCATACAATGTCAGGGCTTGATGTAGTCATTGTTGGGAATAGGTAGAACTATAGGGCTGAGAACCTACTACACAATTTTGGCTTTGTCCACCAGTTCAGCATGTCTGGGACTGTATGAGCGGTTGATTACAAATGGTAGCAGGTGAGGAACTCCCTCTTAGTCCATACTTTCTATCACTAACTGATATACGTTTTGCAACATTAAGGCTTGATTTTAAATTATGGCTACTACTTGTGACCTCCATTGTAAGACCACATATTGCCAGTGAATGGTATACTCCTTAGAATACCTTTGAAAAGGTGCTTAAGGGGTGGGTGTATAGGATGTAGCTTTATAAAGGCTTTAGATGCTCATTGAAGCATACAGAGTCTCCAGATACAGTAGTTAGAAATCGGTGGCAGTCCCTGCTAAGACTATATGCTATGAGTGACAAATGTCTAATAATGCCTCTGCCAGCTTGCTAAATTGCCAGTGATGAAATTCTGTATAAAAGATGGTAGTTATTAGAAATCATATCTTACATAACGTTATACCTGCTTGGTTGTGTGCATAATTAAATAGATATAGTAATACTAATATACATGTTCAACTTGTATGTTTGTGGTTCTCTTGAAATCAGTCCTGAAATAGCTGTTAATGTTTGGGTTATTTGGTGGATATTTTATATTCATTTATGGCTTTAATAAAAGTTTGAGGAAAAGAAAGAACTATAAGACTGTGAGCCTTCACCCTGATAAGGTGTAAGATGTATATATTCTAATAAACATCATTGCCCACAAAAAGGTTATCAACTGTGAGTGAGGGTACTGACTTTGTACCCACAAGCAACAGGGAAAAGACAGAACCACTTGAACATGTATGTGCTGCCTGATGAGGTATCCAGACAGAACTACATGAATATGCATGTGCACCCGATGAGGAATCCATTGTGTCCAGCCAGAGGAGTGTCACTGCCTACAATGTGAGCAACGACCAGGACTGGGCTTGGTAGGCTACGTACCCACAGGTGACAGTGATGCCATCTCACCAATGATCTGTGTAGGCTGATTTGGGATGGTCTCTGTCCAAGAACCCTGCATCCAGAACTTCCCATGACTATGGAAGGTTGGGCCTCCAGAATCACACTGGATGATGGTTGTGCTATGTCTCATGTCATCACCTATGGGGGCACCATTTGCTACTACTGACCACAGCAACATTATCTACTCCTTATCTTTATATTCCACTTCACTCTGCATTTGTTGTATGTCTCCCTGGAATTCATGGAGCACAATCACAACCATGCTGTGGTCATAGCCAGTTGTGCCTGAATCATTGACCTTCTACATATACTGGTTAATCCCAACTCTTGTAGCCATATCAACAATGGTCATGGAGTTATGCAGTACCCAACCCCCTTTACCACATATCTATCCCCTTGTTGTGAGTATAGGCACCTAATTGGTGCACATTTCAAATGCTGTATGTACTGGGGACCTAGGTTCTGCTTCTAAGGGATTCTTAGAGGACATCTGCCCTGCCCTGGTGAAGCTGTCTGCTCAGGCTGTACCTCTAGAGGGGCCTCTGAAAAACTGGATGTGATTGACACCCCCCCCCCCCACTGTTGCAGACAGTACCACTGTGTCATTTCATTGTATCATTTGCCTATTGGTGTTTAACAGTTATCTCAGGTGGTTAAGACTATGACCTTTACCCTCCTTGAAACTGGAGTTTGATTTCTTCAGCCTTTATTTGCCTACTGTGTGACTCTGAGCTTAACCAGAGACTGCTTCCAGGCAGTCTGAAAGAGGTCCATATAGATTAGTATTGTACCCCAGCTGACAAAATGAAAGAAAAAGAGATAGAGAGAAAGAAAAAGAAAGAAAGCAAGAATGAAAGAAAGAAATGTTGCCATCACTGTCAGCCACAGGTGCCATGCTGGCATCAGCTCTATGTTAACCTGTTGTGCTGGATCTTCCCACCTGTAGTTTTAGTGAGCACATATAATAACATTGTCTGCGCACACATGCACACACACACACACACACACACACACACACACACACACACACACACACACACACACACATACACACACACACATGCCGCTACAACCCATGTGCCATTCATAATACTGCACATTTTTTTTTATTTTATTCCTTTTGTGTAGATAAGACCACTAGTTACAACTGTTCATTTTTTAAGGCAACCCCGGACCACTATCTGGTTAAGGGATTTGCTCATAGTCATACAGCAGAGAAATGGAGGTGGAAGAAATCAAACCCTGTACCCTGAACTATATAAAACATCTCATTAAAATGCATCTTTTCATGCAGGGTGTTGCAGAGGCATACCTTTTTATGCAGATTGTTGCAGTTCCACACAAGATGTGCCTGGAAGTGCAGGCAAGCCTTGATCAATCCTTCCTTTCAAACATGTAGTGGAGTGTGCTGTACTGAAGGGCAACAGAAATTACCAACCCGGTGCTTCCTCTACTGGTACATGGATGGTTTGTGCCAGACTATTTCCCACATCCAGGCCCCCACCCCATGTATGAGGGGCAATTCCATCTGGTGGGCAACTTTAACTGCAATGTTTAGTGTCAGTGATTTACCCCATACCTGTTGCGGTAACACAACGTTTCTTTGGAATTAAGTATTATACCATTATACTAGTACGCATTGTCAAATGTGTTGCAAACATCTCTTTGGCTGCTCACATCATTCACATCCTGCACCACTCCCTGACAGATCTGGTCCTGATACTGCCTGTCTGTGGTACCTTTATCAATGAGACGTAAGCCACATCAGCAGAGGTTTGTAGTAGCATATTGTTCTCCGGGCTAGTGCAGTTTCAGTGCACTGTTTGTCTACCTTGGATGGTTATGCTGGTACATGTACACATTCACTTAGTGTGTTGTTATATTGTGGTATGACCATACTTGCAATCACAGTGTCCCCTTTATGCACCTGTTAATTAGCCACACTAGATGTCATGCAGCTCGTTTCTCTTCTATACCTATGAACATACCCTCCTCCTCCCCCATACACCTGTTTATCAGCTGCATCTAGGGATATCCATAAGCTCCCCCATTAAGTACTGAAGCCATACCTCAACATACGGCTCACCATAACTCCTGTAGTATGTCTTTCATAGAGTTTCCATTGTACATGGCTGCCTCTCTTTACTTGTAATGAAAGCCATTCCCTAAATGCATAATACAGCACTGCATGAAGGTTCATGTCAGATGGTGAAGTACACATGAACCAAATGTTTTTAAATATGGAAGAAAATAGTGGATATATAGCTGTTGTAGGGAATTTATTGTAAATAAGACACCTGCCTTAAGTATAACTGTTTCTTTACCATACTGAGCATGTTTATTTAAGAGCAGAAACAAACTTTGATGTATTGGCTACAGCAGGTATAGCTAATGAAAAAAAATGAATAAAAGGAGGGTAGAGAAAAACCTCTGCACAGTGCAGTTTATCCTTTTTGGAAGAGCAATTGATCTCCAAAGTAGTGGTTCTGGAAGAAAGACAGCAGAACAGAAGGAAGGCGTTAAAGAATACAAGCTAGTAATCATTCATGTTAGTGTAACCCAGAAAAAAAGAGCTATTGAATGGTTCAGAGTGACACACACATACACGCACACACACACACACACACACACACACGCACACACACGCACACACGCACACACACACACACACACACACACACACACACACACACACACACACACACATAAAACACACTGAAAGAGATTGTAACCCATCTAAATTGAACTGTGTTGAAGGTACTTGGTAATAACTTCTTGTTAAGGCATAATACTTTTTACTTGGGTAATGCATGATACATGATGCAGCTTTTTTTTTACAAATGTAAGGCTGTGTCAGTATACAAGTGCAATATCGGGTAACTATAAATACCCTGACATGTGCCATGAATTGTACTGATGACATTCTTATATCAAAGTAGGAGACCTTGTTCTTCCTCTGGAAATCCCCAAATCAATGACAGCACTAGCTTCCATTATTGCAGTACCCATGGTTCCTCCAAAATATAACAAGACCTTTACCAAGATGAATTTTAGTGAAGCCTTCATGAATAAAATATTCTGGTGCAATACTTAAAATGCTAATTTGGTGAACTTGTAGCCATTCCTGTTAAAATGAAGCATAGACTCCATTTGTGTTCTCTGTTATCTCAGCTGTAATGAGCAAACTACAGACGTGACTTTTTTTTCACGAAAACATGAGGCTGCTGGTTATTTTGTGTTGATGAAGCCTTGATGGGCTTATAATTGAAGTCCAGTTGGTATCAGCACTAACTTTGGCTTGAATCCTCTTGCAGAACCTCAGAAACAAATAACATAATAAAGAAGGTAAAATAAAACTTTTTGGTATTTACGTATTATCGCAACCACATTTTCGAGTGAATGGTGGTTGCTTTCCATTGTGTCAACTGGGACCGATGAAGTATGAGCAAACCTCAGACACATGTTTTCTTTAATGTGTTCTTGTTTTTAGGAAGGTTTCTCACTTCGACGGATGAAAACAATTAAGGTTTGAAAAAATAGGTTTCCCCATTTACTGCCAGCATCTCAAGATGTCAGTTAAGCAAGTTCCCCCATTCCACACTTAAAATACATTCCACGTTCCTTTTTCTCAGCCTTTTGCCCTGACAACAGAAAGCATCAGAAAACCAAAACTCAAAGCAGTATACCCTGTCTGACTCCTTATAAAGTGATCGGGAAGGGTAGTAGACTGTTAAACACTATCTTGGCGGTTTTTTCCTTTTTTTTTTTGGTTTGTAAAATGAGTATGGGTTTTCAAACGTTGCTTGCAATTTGTGGCTAGCTAATCCATTGGAGGATTAGACATCTGATAGGATTTAAAGACAATCAAGGAGATTTTCGAGTAGAGAATGGCGGCAGTACTGCAAAATCATTTAAACATCTGATTAACCTCTCTAATATAATTGATCCATAAAGTGAGACTAGCATTGGGGGAATGAAAGGAAGTTAGCAGATGCAAAAGATTTTGCAGTACTGCCGTTTTCTACTTAAAAAAAATCTCCCTTGATTGTCTTTGCATCCCATCAGACATTCTTCTGATGCATGTAAAAAGGGCACAGAGACTGCAGCTAGTTTCTCCAGTCAAGCCACCGCAGAGTCGGTGAAGAAGCAGCAGAAGAATATGGTGACTGCTTTACCAAGCCCTCTGTTTACAACCCAGCCTTACATCACACCTTAAAATGTTTAAAATGGTGGCTGCTTTACCAAGCCCTCTGTTTACAACCCAGCCTTACATCACACCTTAACAATGTTTAAAATGGTGACTGCTTTACCAAGCTCTCTGTTTACAACCCAGCCTTACATCACATCTTAACAATGTTTAAAATGGTGACTGCTTTACCAAGCCCTCTGTTTACAACCCAGCCTTATATCACACCTTAAAAATTTTAAAATGGTGACTGCTTTACCAAGCCCTCTGTTTACAACCCAGCCTTACACCACACCTTAAAAATGTTTAAAATGGTGACTGCTTTACCAAGCCCTCTGTTTACAACCCAGCCTTACATCACACCTTAACAATGTTTGAACTTGCTTGTAAAACACATATCAGACAGACCTTACAAGGTAAGACCAAATGTCCATTCTTCAATTTTACATCAATTATCGCAGCATGAAAATGTGGTTGCGATAATACGTAAGTACCCATAACTATTACATTACACTAACTTAAAACAGTATGACTGCAAACTAAAATAAGAACAGAAATATGTTAATATGTGATAGAGCATGATCCATCTTGTAATATATATTATGTACACTTTGTTTTGCTTACTTTTCATTGTTTTAACTGCACTTGGCAACATTTTTTAATGCAATTCAATGAAAGGGCTATTGCTGTAACTCTATTTGGCACAGAAGAATGACTTTTTAGATCAGTGGAGTGAAATTGTACAAACTCATATTGGACTTTTTCCTGATTTTTTCAATTGGTATGGTATCCATCTTTAACACATAACTCATCTCTGAGTAAAGTTTGAAGAAATTTCAAATCTTACTTAAATATTTATAGGATAAAACTCTAACGTGTTAATTCAACATACAATATTTTCTTGGGGTCTGAAACTAGTTAAAACCAGGGCAAGCCTTTAAAAACATGGCTTACACTTATCCTCTTATCCTAGGAACTGCTGTAAAAAAATGCTCAGGAGTCTGACCCACACAAAATATACTAAATAAAAGAGAAAACAAATTTGCTCTGTGGAGGAGGAGCATGCTGCCCTGTGAAAAATAACAGTTTTAAAAGGAAACCAGGAAACCAAAATTGGATCAAACTGGACATCATGCCCTACATAATTCTGGGAGTAAAGCAAACTATAAATTAACACTAGGTCCTTAGAAAGATCCTCTGACCCTAGCATTAGGTAGCTGATGTAAACATATTTCCCTTTATTCTGTGACTATAGGTATTCACTAACCAAAATACCAATTTAGAAATTTTCTATTACTTTTCAAAGTACTAATATTCAATAATGATTAACAAGAAAAAAATCCATTCTCCAAAAAACTTGCCATCTCACCCCCTGGATACCATAAGCAGAAAATTAAATACCTGGTTTCTTATGTTTCTCTTCCAGTGGCTTACTGACACCTAATTGACAGAACATGAAAATAAATAATTTACATTTTATGAAGCCCTTCCTGTTTTCATTCAAAAAAATATGAAGACCTATAAATGAGGCATAATCATCCCTCTTTTGGGTGATAAGGGGTTGGGAACATTCAGAAGATGTTTCATTTGAAATTATCTACAGAGGTAAACCAGGGACAGAAATTTGGTGTCAATTACAAATTCACCGGCATTAATCCATATTGTTTGTATCATGTAGAAAGGAATTGCAGTCAATAGGCTGGGCAAAAAAAGTGTGAATTGTATAGTTAATGGGAATTTAAAATAATGAAAAGTGTTATAATTTGACTTAAGCCTGCAGTCATTTTGTTAACAATTTCCTTTCATAGTTAATGTCTTGAGTAATATAGCCTGCAGGAAACATCTGTCTCTATTTGCCATTCGAACAGTTTGGCCACTACTGTGTTTCACTGAGGGCCAATTACACATTGGTAAGAAGCAAGACTACTGGTCATACTCATCATAAGATGAAGAACCACCTGTCACGTGGAAGTATATCTATATATATATATATGTATGCATGTGTGCATATGTCTGCACTAACTTGCAGAATGTGACTAAGATTACTGAGTGCTATAATTTTCTTTGTCAAAAAAAATCATGCTGACACTGATCAGTTGGTTCTGATCTTTGACATTATGATATGCAGCAGTGCTACACACAAACCTACAGCACATCCATCATGTCATTTTTATTTAAAACTGAATTTTTTTATAGTCAATATATATATATATATATATATATATATATATATATATATATATGTATATATTGAAAACAGGATATTATTGAATGTTTTATTTTATGTATGCTTTCACATTTTGTAATTTTTAAATAGTTGATCCCTTTCTAAAAAATAATGAAACTACCTCATCTTTCACTAAGACATACTCCAACGATGGGCACTAACAATCTTCAAAATAAGCTGTATTTACAGTTCACTTCCAGCAATATGCAAACCTCAGGAAACAACTCCAGAGTCAGGTTCCATAGCAACATCATCAAACCTGTCTTAAATTAGAGGCATGAAATCTCATTCTAGCTCCAGTGTTCACTAGTGGACAGTAACAGATTTAAGTTTTAGTTCTACTTTTGCTTATGCTCATAAAAACTACTGACCTGCAAAATAGCCTTTGTCAGCTTTGTTTACCTGCAGGGATTCTCCAAACATGATGATGTTCCACATAAGTAATTTTGCCTTTTATTTATTTTCTTGGTCTCTGCTTAAAATATCCCATAGGAACATGTTGTTAAAGAAACTACTGTAGTAGAGATCAAGTTTCCTACTCTTCCAGTAATTATCTGTATGCACCACTGGACAGGTGAAGCAATTTTGACTACAGAGCAACATGCAAAATGTACATTAAAACAAATCAATTAAGAATATTGCAAACTGATGCATTTTCTCTCTACCTTCAGCATTAACCTCATTAGCTTTTCCTTCAAATTAAATGAAATTTAATTTTAAAAATAAAACCTCCTTATTGCTCATAGAAAAGAGTGAAGTTTGTTGTAAAATGTAAAGATGGACTGTAAATGCTATAGCTAGCAACAGCTAACATATCTGAGAGGTATTTATGACTTCTTATAATGATCGAGGGTAGATGCCATGAAGCACATTACTTCATGAGTGTGGTGTAATGATAACTATTTTTAGTACAGTTATTACAATGCTTCACCTGAAGGTACATGTGGGTTTGAGTTCCTTAACTTTTCTGATCATTTTCTTATTGTCAGCCTATTTCTGCTGGACTTCTACAATGTACAGCACAGGCAGGATCCGTTTATAAGATATATGTTTTATCTCAGTACTACTCTCCAACGAGAGTTAGATATGCTTATGTTTTATGGAGTTTTCATCTGAGCTCTGCCTATAGATTCACTGGTGAATTATGGCTTATTTAACAGATCCTGTACTCCATCTGTACACTGCATTAAAATTGTTAGTATGTTACTCAGATGTATGGATTCTGTATGTATTGCTTGACATTTTATGGGCTGTATATTAATGCAAATGGCTGTTAATGATAAAGCCTAGTGAGATGGCTGTACATCGGATGAAAACATATTGTTTCCAAACTGTCATATTGGAAATCATATATATTTCAATCTCAGTCATTAAAACTAAACTGACATACTGTGACCAAGCTATCTTCTTAGAAATTATATACATTGTAATCCTAGTCATTCAAACTAAGCCCAAACATCATATATCTCATATGGAGGAGTATTTATTACTAATTGGAAATCCTACCTTGACCATTCAATCTGCTCAGTCTTCACATCTGGCATGAGGGAGCATAGCCACCAGGTATCCATTATATTCTGCATTATCGCTGTTTTGTCCAACGTACTGGTATTTTAGGGAACTGTGGCCAGTCTACTGTCCATTGGTTCCATTTATTATCCCTACGCAGTGATTCCCTGGAGCCTATCTCCCAGCAGAATACCTTCAAATTGCTGCTAAAGCCATCACATACCCTGTTTCTATCCTTATAAACAGAACTATCTCAGAAGGTTACATCCCTTCATTATGGAAAATCTCCCATATAATCCCCTTACACAATGGAGGTAAATCCACTGATATCTCCAACTACCGTCCAATTGCTTTACTCTCCCCTTTAGCTAAAATCATGGAAAAATGTATCCACCATCAACTACTTCAGCACCTTCTCCACAATAACTTGCTTGTTAATTGCCAACACGGTTTTAGGCCCTTTCATAGCACTACATCTGCCCTGCTAACTTTTACTGACTGTATTAACAAGAATCGAAACAACAACTCTCTCTCATCTGCTCTATTTATCGATCTATCAAAAGCCTTCGACATGGTTAATCATAACCTACTTATCAATGCACTAAAAGCCCAATATCTTGACCAACAAGCAATCCTTTGGTTTAAATCCTATCTTGAAAACAGAAAACAAGCAGTACTCTGGGACAATAAACTATCCCCACCCCTCCCAGTGGACACTGGAGTACCCCAAGGCTCTATCCTAGGACCTCTTCTTTTTCCATTTTCATTAATGATCTCCACACTGCTTTTCCTCAAACCTCCTGTATACAATATGCTGATGACTCTACGCTTATCTGTACTGCCAAGTCTTCCTCCTCCCTCCAGGCCCTTACCCAAACTGTATTTAACAAAGTAGAAAATGGTTTACCCAACGCTGCCTCCTCCTTAACCCCAAAAACAAAACTTTTACTTTTTACTCTCACCCAAAATCCCCACATATCCACTTTACCATTACCTCTGACAATGGTACTTGTATTTCCCCTGACTCTACTGCTCGTCTCCTCGGCATAACTATTGACCATAACCTCAGCTTTGGTGTCCATGTTAACAATACTATAAAAACCATCAATAAAATCTAGGCTCCCTGTATAGAATAAAACCCTTCCTTACCCCACTAGCTAGGAAATCTATTGCCCAGACTCAGCTTACTTCTACCCTGTTCTATGCATCTGCCATTTATACCAATCTATCTAAGCTTAACCTTTCCAAACTGGAAACTAGCTACAATAATATTACTAGATTTGCCACTGGCTCCACTTATAGAACCCACCACTGTCTCAACCTTCAGCAACTCAGTTGGTTAGAACTACAAAACCAACTACAATACAATCAACTGCTGATTGCACAAAAAATTCTGCACCACCCCACCAACACCCCTATCCTATCTAATCTGATCTCCCCATACAAAAATCTTACAACACTACGCTCAGCTAATAAGTTACAGATTGCCAACAATATATCTAATAACAAAGCAGGAGATTCACTCTTTTCCAATGTTGTTGGTAGAATCTGGAATAAGCTTCCAAATACACTCACTTCTCTCTCATCTACACAACTCTTTAAGAAACACCTCAAACATTACCTAAAAGACAATAGCTTTGTCCCTGCTCAAAGCCTGATTGAAAAATACTCTTTACTTTTTCTCCCCCCCCTCATCTCATGCTTTATAACAAATACCCCACCTTGAAAGTCATTGACTATCAACTACTAACCCCTTCTTACCTGCATTTTGTCCTTCCTAGTCTCTATTTTTCTTTTTCTTACTTATTGGTTTTATTTTTCTCTCAAATGAATGTTGATGCTTAATTACTATGTTTAACTGTTGCCTGATTGTATTTGTAACCCCTCTATTGAATTAAGACATGTTTATCTCCAAAATCTACTCTAATGTCTCTGTACAGTATTCACAAAATTTACTTTCTTTACATATTATGCTGTATAATTTAAGCTAGTCATTTTTTCTAAGTTTTTAATGCCTTAATGTATTTGTGCATGGAGCTTTTCTCCCCGGGCCTCTGCTGAAAATGGTTATGTATCCAGCTAGACTAGCCCGGTCAACAAATATAAAATAAATAAATAAATAAATTATCCAAGCATTCTTAAATATAACTACTCATTAAAATTCTAACACTTTAAAAAAAAAGATATTCCAAGCCACTGGTAAGAAAAGTAATCATTTGTTTCTATTCAAAACATTCCCCTGTCAGTTTAATGGTGCACACCCTTTATTCAGCAAGCACATGTGTGACCATTCTGATAGTTAAGTTTTGTTGGGTTTACATATGCACTTGCTGGCTGAGCTTAGAAGATCCTTTTTGCTCCACAGTTAAATGTGCACTTAGCCTATATCTATCAGATGTTCAGTTTTATGACAAGGCCAAGAAGGAGAGGACTGTATCACATTAGTTATTTTCCCTTGCACATTGCACTCTCCTTAATGGTTAGTATTTGTACTGTGCCTACCTTTCTTATCAATTCTTACAGTAACGACAACATATTACGTCATTATCTCCTCCCCACCTCAAGCACCTCTACTGTACCATAATTATACCTAAAACCTGCTCACAATTAGGTATAGCTTAAATATTACATGCTACTATAAACTAAGTAAGGTGTCATAGATGATGTGACACTTTCAGTATATTAAAACCTTTTCCTCACATACCACATCACCCTCTACCTCAGATATTTACCTATCCTTCAATAGCATATAACCCATCCCTGGGTCTGCCAGTGCAAATATTCTCTCTCTCTGTCTGGTCCTCATAGTAATGGTTAGTCCCATTACAATGAACTCTAGTGAAGTTACAATGAACTTGAAGGTACATGTGACAGTGCCCAAACCCTCTGCAATAATGCCACTCTGCTATACAGATGGCTATTTTTAATGTTCTGAAAATATATGCTGTCAGTTAAATTTGTCTTCTATTCCACATGAAGGATACTAAAACCTTTACACCAGAATATAATGTTGTGCATTACGAGTGAATCCATAGAGAAGCGTGAGATACTGTTACAGTATACAGAAGCAATGTTCAGTTCTTCTTGAAGCTAGAGGTCATATGTCCAAAGACATATTGTCCTGGCTGGAAAGTAATATTACATTTTAATTGCCCATAATAGGAGAATTCATTCCTCCTTAGGGCACATTATATAACAACTGCTCCTTTCCATCTCCCCATCTGTTTGATCTTGTCTATGCAGTTATCACTACTAGTTCAAAGGTGAAGTAACTGAAAAGAAGAACATGTGGGACTAAACTCCAGCATTCTATTCCAACAACATACAAGCATGGGACATTATGTCAGATACCTGCAGAGGCCATTTCCCAGGTTTCAACTACTGAAATAATTCAAAAATCAGTCATACCCATCACTTCACATAGTCTCACAATACGAAGTGGATTAGCCCTTCTCTAGATAATTCTATAAAGGGTCACATGGTCTGCTCTCTCTCATCTTCAGACTATATCCAGGCAATGACACTGACTGCTATAACTCAGTCTTTCTCTCAATCTGAAACAACCTAACACCTGCACAATACAGGATCTTATAGACAAGCCACTCATAGGATTCATCTTCTTATCAAACAAAGAAGTATCCAATGTGGTTTACTTGACCATCTATGTATCTTCTGACCTTTAAACACAATAAAAAATAGCCTGGAACAAAGTGACATTCTTGCTGCACCAACGATCGTTATAAGTATCACAACAAGCATTTCTGAGCAAGGAATGTTTGACTCTTGCACTCTAAGAAAGTCAAGCAAAACTCAACTTTTTTTGCATGTACTCTGTATCTCCAACCTCTAATTAACTAACTAATTGAAGTGATTAGTCATAGATATTAGGAATATTAGGATATTAGGAAATGCAAAACTTTTTCTTGAAATGTGCAAGTTAGTTGGCTGAGTGATCAATTATTAAAAGTCTAACAATTAGCTCTGCAAGGCAATAAAGAGCTTATGTCAAGTTTAAATTTAGAAGAAATTCCTATTGCTATTAAATTTATCTTTTTGGGAATTAGTTATACAATTGATTTGAAATAGATGGCAGTTGATGCATACAGGAAACTTTGAAGTAATGAGGCAGTTGGAATATAGTAATAAACAATGATCCAAATTATCCTTTTCAGAGGTTACATGATAAAATATTAATCTATATTAATGGCTCAGATAACTGCACTAGTAGAAGTGCAGTGTTAGATAAAAATGGGTAAATATCAACAGTATATATAGGCTTATAGGTGTTTACTAGGCTTACAACCACAAGGGCCTTTTTAAGCCTAGCAGTGCATCTCAAATCTCTGATGAGTTCTGATACCCTTGATAAGTGTAAGCATGGGCCTGGGAGATGAACCATTTACAGGTTACCTGTTTGCATCAGAGACATAGGTGCCAAACCAGGGATGACTTTCTGATTTCCCATCCAATTGTCCAAGTTGCACTTGAATTGGATTAGGGAGGAACTCTGCTTCACATGGATAGGGACCCTGTTCCAAAGACGGGGTAGGCTCTGTGATACATACCTATCTCTCTAGCAGGTCCTATTTATATCACAGGCAAGGTTTAAATCTTTAGAATGGGTAATTCTGGTACTGTTTGTTTTATGGCTTTGCAGGAGGTCCATCAGAGTTGGGTCTGAAAATGCCCTGTATGCCAGGTATAGATCTCCCCTCAAAAGCCTGTAGGAGACAGAATACAGGGATAGGGCCTTGACGCGGTCTCCATAGGACATATTACTTATGCCTTGCATTCTTTTAGTGAAGAACCTCTGTGGACATTCCAGTTGTTGGATATGCCTGGTTAGGTACATACAAAAGGGAGTATTGTACTCAGTGATAGGTCTGATGAATGCTGAATACAGTGGAACAATGACTTCCTTGGACATAGATGTCATACCTTTGTTTATAAGTTGTGCAACATAGAATGATTTCCTTACCACTGTAGACACGTGATGATCAAAGGCTAGATTGCTATCTATGTGTGTCCCTAAGTCCCTGACTACTGGTCAACTCTAAGGGGTGTGTTGTTAATATGATAGTTATTAGGGATAGATGACTTCCTAAGGGATATTATTATGCATTTCTTGGCATTTAGTTTTAGTCCATGACTCTGACACCAGTTGTTTGTCTGTGTCAGCCCTGCTGGAGAAAATTTGTGTCGGTGTGGGATTCAATGACAGCTCCTAATTTGCAATCATCTGCAAATTTAGTCAGCAAGAGACCACTGACATTGGCCTTGACTTCTGAGAAGTAAATGTCAAAAAGAACCGGTCCATGGACTGATCCCTGAGGGACTCCACTTGTGACTGACCTCTTTATAGAGGTGAACTCCCCAGTTCTAACTTCCTGGACCCTGTCTGTGAGTCAGTTGGCTATCCACTGGGTGACATACAGGTTTATACCTAACCTTTTGAGTCTGTCAACAATGCCTGAATGAGGTATTGTGTCAAATGCCTTGGCCAGGTCCAGGTAGGCAGTGTGAACGATTTTTCCCTCATCCATTAGTTTGGTGACCTTCTCAAAGAAGTCTACCAGGTTGAGTGCATGCTCTGCCCTTTACAAAACCAAACAGGGTTGGGTCCAGTGTCTGGAGGTTTACTGTATCTCTATTGATCATCTCCATGATAATTCTTTCCATGGCTTTACATACAAGATTAGTGAGACTTATGGGTCTGTAGTTTCCAGGGTCTGTAGATGGCCCACCTTTGTGCAGAGGGATGACTGTTGCCATTCTCCATTCCATAAGAAATATTGCATGCTTCAGGGAAAAACTCAATTTTTCCAGTAAAATTTAAATGGGAAGCAGCAATCAGAAAATATTTTTCTATGTATGAATGGCATAAAAACTGTAGGAAAATGATGTATGTTTATATTTCGCTATAAATATTTCCATTCTGTATAAAGTTTTACTTGGTATACATTATACCTCCCACCAGATTATATTTAATGAATCATTTAAATGATACAATGGTCTGATATGGAGATGGTTGGTGTTACAACTGGAATGGAACAAAGCTCTCCCATATTAGACTAGTTGGTTCAGTGAGTTTGTATTTATAAAGTCCAGAAATCTCTTGGCATACATATTTGGGGATGTATATATTTCCCAACTAATGAAAGGGTAGTTGATACAAGCTGCAGGCACTGTTATGAGCAGAGGGCTAATTTGTTCCACTGTTGGTGGAGTTTTCCATCAGCCTAATAATGTTGGGAAAGATGAATGTGTGGATCAATACCATAATTAATAAAATGTACCCTTAACACCTTGCCTAAGAATGTATGTTTAAAAATCAGGACCCATGCAGCAGCTTGAGTCCCAGCTGAATGAATTCACCTTCCTCACAACCAAGGACTCAGATGCTTTGTAAACCATGTGTGCAGCTGCTCATGCTCAAACTTGAATATATGAGTGCAGCCAAGTAGTTGCCACACACTAGCCTGCTTGCCTCTTATGGGAGGAAGTGCTCATGGGCAAGATAAGTCAGGAAGAAAAGTGGGGAGAGTGATTTTAGATCCAGTGAGGGAGAGGGGAAGGGTAGCGTGGAGAGGTCAGGAACTTAAGGGTTGAGACAGGAATCTTTGTTTTCAAGAATGATATTCATTATTTTTTTCATTATAAAGGTATAATAACACAACTACAGCTACAAAATGATTCACAATAACAATACATAAACTGATGTATCAGTGTACAAATGAAGAGAATAATGAGTTACATATAAAATTTCAACACACATTGTCATAATGCATAAAACTAATATGAGACAAGAATCTTAGGTTTAAGGAGTCATCATGAAGTTTAGGTTTAGGGAAGGGAACGGGGGTTTAGGTTTAAGAAGTGAATGGGGATATTAGGTTTGGGAACTGGATGGGAGTTTTTAGGGTTAGAATCAGGGTTTGGGTTGGACTAGACAGTGTGCTGAGACTGGGATTTAGGAGGGATGTTTAATGGAGACAAGTTAGTGTGAGTTAGAGCAATTTCAAAAACAATTGAATGGTAGCAAGGAAGTATGTTTTGAGTAAATAAGTCTCAAGCATATCTATTTGACCTTTAGAAATCACCTTGGCTACAATAGTAACCAAAAGGTTTACAGGTTTACATTAAATAAATGGAAATTAGCTCCATTTTGATTTTCTAAAATAGACCTGAATGAATGGTAGTATACACACATATAACCACATACACACACACACACACACACACACACACACACACACACACACACACACACACACACACATATATATATTTATATATGCATGTGTGTGTGTGTGTGTGTGTGTGTGTGTGTGTGTGTGTGTGTGTGTGTGTGTGTAACGCCATTCACTCAGGTCTAATACATATATACGTATGTATATATATATATATATATATATATATATATATATATATATATATATACATACATACATATATATATATATATATATATATATATACATACACATATGTGCTATATTTTTTTCTCATGAGACAATGAATTAATTGCTGCTTTTCTATTTTTTTAACTTCAGTGAATTTTCCATTTTGTTTAGGTGATTTTCTTCAAATTTTCCCTTTTCTTTCACTTGGACATATGTACTACTCGTTTTTATATAATATAATGTGTTTTATTTTATTTAATAATGTATATATTTTAGTACAATAAATAAAATAAAGGATTAATCAGAGAGATAGTCCCATACTCTCCCACAAGTTCTGTTCATAAATATTTGTGAAACTTGCCTCACAGTATTTTTTTCACCAGCTTCAGATTTGTGTTTTTTAGAACTAGATCTAGAACTTGTTAATTGGGCATTGTGCCTAATTAACTTCAAGCATACAGAGTTATTAGTACCTCACAGTTGTAGTCTGGCACCAAACAAAATCATTATGAATACTTGTGTTTTCTAATCTCTTCACTGCTCTTGTAAAAATGTATGTACAGACATGGCAAATGAAAATCTTCACAGTTCAAGATAGATTGCAGAAGTGGAGATCTGCTAACGTGTATTCACTGAGTACCATTATATGTTTTCTAATACCATTATCTTGTATTCACGCTTATTTGCATCACATTTTTGTTATGTCACTTCAATTTAGCAAGCACAGTTATAACTTTACAGTAAAAAAATAATACCACCTCTAAAGGATTACTGGTAAACTCCTTATCACAGGGGGGCATGGCCATGATGGCTAACTAAGAGTAGCAATCGGTGAAAGCTCGGTGAATGAAAATTTTACTCTGACAGAAAACTTAATAAAAATGGAATTTGGAGATTCTTGATGGCTGTTTAGATTCACTAATAGTAAGACAAAAGATGTATAGCTTGATATTCTTCAAAAGCAAATTTATTTCTGTCAGAATTTCATCTGTTTGGTTAACAGAGAAGAAACTTCAACATGAGCCAATCAAAAATGGTACTCTGGATTCTTCTGTTAAAAAAGATATCCAGTCAGTAATATCTAAAATGAAGGCTGCTTTACTAACAATAGAGAAACTGTATACTAAAATAGAAAGATTCAAAGAAGAATCCAGAAAGAAAATGGAATATTAGGAAATTCTTATGAAACAACAAAGTATACAAAATCATCAATATAGAAGAAGCTTTGAATGACCATGAAGGGAGAATAACTGAATGTAATTCTCAGACTTAATTCCATTTTCACTAAAATAACTAGCTTATAGATAAAGTTGACAGTTTAGAAAATAGAAAATGAACCAAACGTCTTAATAACCTTGGTGCATAAAATATTAAATTTACCTGAAACTTTATCTTTTGGGATTGAAAAGGCACATAGATGATTGAGAATACCTCTAAAGAAAGAAAACTTACCAGCACATTCAATAATAATTAAGTTTATACTGAGACCAGATGGCTTAGTGGTTAAGGTCTTCGCCTCCAATGCACAAGGTACAAGGTTCGATCCTGACCTCCGATTAATGCCTGTTTGGAGGTCGCATGTTCTCTCTGTGTCTCCATGGGGTTTCTCCCATGTTCGAAAAACATGCGGAGTGTTTACATCTCAAACTCACCAATGAATGGAGCTGTGGGCAGCAGCACAGACTCTACATGGTGCCCAATTGGGGGAAGAGTTGTAAAAAGACCAACTGCTTTGGGCATCTATTGTGATGCGCAGTATCCTCAAGATAGGAGAACATGGATCACAAACTGCGTGCCGTGGCAGGGCTAGCCACTCGATGGTGTAAAATATGGCTCTAGGTGATTTGGTCATGTTGACTGTCGCCAAAAAATGGGCATGGGTAGTTACCGGTGATAAGTGGGTTGAGGACCCGGCCTACTCTCTGACCCATGCCAGGGACCCATGCTAACGGTGGGAGGGGTATATGTGCCCCTATTGGCCAGTGTGTGCCTGCCATAAAAGCCCAGCAGCCCTGGGTCAATAGGCTACTGGCTGGCCGGTGTCTAGTTGCCCAGCCTGGGTTACCTGGGATAGCTCTGTTGAGTGAAAGCTGGACATAAAACCAACCAGCCTGCCAAACATGAACTAAGAATTTCTACGCTTAATGTAGGTTCACTGACAGGATGCAGCTTAGAAGTGGATGACATGATGATACGGAGAAGGCTGGACATCCTATGTATCCAAGAGATGAGATGGAAGGGCAGTGCAACAAAGCCACTTGGCTTGGAATCCAGACTCTACTACTCAGGTGGTGGACAGGCTAGAAATGGTGTAGGGATTGTGGTGAGACAGAGGCTTCAGAGGTCAGTGAGGGATATCATCAGAATTAATGACAGACTCATGGCAATCAGACTCAAGTGTAATGATAGGACAGTATTCATAATCTCAGCCTATACCCCACAGCAGGGTTGTGATAGTGAGGAAAAGAGTGCATTCAGACAGCAGTTGCAGGACCTACTAGATAAAGCAGGACAACATGAATTGATGTTGATAATGGGTGACTTAAATGCACATATCGGGACAGACAAAACAGGATATGAGGACTGCCTGGGTCCACATGGGTGGAGCAATAGGAATAAAGAAGGAGAAGCCATTCTAGACTTCTGTCTGGCAAATGGCTTGATAGTAGCCAACACATGGTTCAGAAAGAGAGACAGTCACAAAATCACATACAAGAGTAGCCAACATGCAACTCAGGTAGACTTCCTCCTAGTAAGGAAAAGGCACTGGGGTAGAATCCATGATTGCAAAGTCATCCCCAGTGAAACAGTCAGTTCACAGCATAAACCAGTAGTTGCCAAAATCAGCTGCAAGCAGTGGTCAGAGAAGGCTCTAAGGTCAATAGAGACCAGGCTGAAGACCTGGAAGTTGACTGGAGAGAAAGTACAGCAGTTCAAGGAATTATTCAGGGCTCTAGCACCCCAAGAAGAGGAGGAAATAGCTGGAGTTGAAGAAGAGTGGCAGCGCCTAAAAACAGCATGTGTTAGGACTAAAGAAAAGATATGTGGCCGAGTCAGGTATGGAAATAAGGTACATAAGGAAAGCTGGTGGTGGAATGCAGAAGTGCAGGAAGTAATCAAAAGAAAGAAGGAGTGCAGGAAGAAGTGGGAGATTGAAAAGACTGACCAAGCTAGGAAGGACTACTGGTTGGCTAACAAAGAAACTAAGAAAGAAGTTGCAATAGCAAAGAATAGGGCATCAGAGGCACTCTATCAGCTTCTGGAAAGTGACTCAGTAAGGGGCACAAAGAAACTATACCAGGTTGCAAGGCAAAGACAGAAAGATAAAGAAGATAGTCAGACACCCTTCATAAGGGATTCCAGCAACAACCTGCTTACCAGCCCACAGGACATCAAAGGCATATGGAAGGAGTATTTCCAGCAGCTTCTGAATGAAGAAAACCCCACAGAAGTGGTACTGCCCCAGAAACAGCCTACAATGAGAGTAGAAGAGGAGCCCAGCTTAGAAGAAGTAAGAGCAGCACTAAGGAAAATGAAGTCAGGGAAAGCAGCAGGCTCAGATGAGGTCACAGCAGATATGATAAAGATGCTGGGTGAGCTAGGGGAGAAATGACTCCTGAGGGTACTAATTGCAGTGTGGAGAGAAAGGCGTATTTCAGATGACTGGAGAATAAGCATACTCGTGCCAGTGTACAAGAACAAAGGGGACATCCACAACTGTAGACAGTACAGAAGCATCAAACTCCTACCACATTGCATGAAAGTTCTGGAGAGGGTGATTGATAAACGGATATGCAGAATAGTAGAATGTAAGATGGGAGATGAACAGTTCGGATTCAGATCAGGATGCAGCACAATTGACCCGATGTTTGCATTGAGACAGATACTTGAGAAGAAACTAGAGAAGAGGAGAGAGTCAAACTGGGCTTTCCTAGACTTGGAGAAAGCATATGACAAGGTCCCAAGAAAGCTGATCTGGGCAGTACTGTGGTGGTTTGAAGTCCCAGAAACATTGGTAGAATTAGTACAGGCTATGTACAAGGACCCAGTGACTCAAGTACGAACAGTGTTTGGCCTCACTGAGGGGTTCCCAGTGGGAGTGGGTGTACACCAGGGTTCAGCTCTGAGCCCACTGCTGTTCATACTGGTAATGGACTACATCAGCAAACAGGTTGGAGGGGTCAGAGCAACAAAGCTGCGGTATGCAGACGATGTGGCAGTACAGGAAGACTCTGATCTAGAACTTCAGCAAAGGATAGGAGAATGGAATGCAAATCTGAAGGCACATGGGATGAAACTAAGCACAGATAAGACAGTGGTAATGGCAGCAGATTGGGGAAATCAGAAGAAGCTGAGAATAGAGATAGATGGGAAGATAGTGGAACAGGCAAACAGCTTCAAGTATCTGGGAGTGGTGGTTGAGGAGAAGGGTAGTCTGAATGAAGAGGTCAAAGCTAGAATCAGAGGGGCTGCAGCCAACTGGCATAGAGTATCAGGTGTAGTATATGACAGAAGAATGCCAAAGAAGCTTTAAAGTAAGGTGTACAAGACAGTGGTGCGACCAGTACTACTGTATGGTACAGAAACCTGGGCAGTAAAGGCAGAACAGTTGAAGAAGCTAAATGTGATGGAAATGAAGTGCCTGAGAAAGGTGGTAGGATGCACACTGCAGGACAGGCGAAGAAATGAGGACATAAGAGCAGAAGCCAAAGTAGCTCCAATTGCAGAAAAGATCAAAGAAAACAGATTATGATGGTATGGGCATATGTGTAGAAAAGCAGAAGACAATCTGGTGAGGGAGATTTGGGACAGACAGGAAGAAGGTAAGAGGAAGAGAGGGCATCCAGCAAAGAGGTGGATGGATTGTGTGAAAGAAGATCTGCGACAGTCAGGCATGAGTGTTGAAGAAGGTAGGAGAGTGACACTGAATCGAGAGAGTTGGCGACAGTTAATATGATACCCTGACCCCATGTAAATGGGAAAAAGGGATGATGATGATGATGATGATGATGATGATGATGATGATGATGACTGAGCATGGAAAAATATCAGATATTAAAGGCAGCATGGTTCAGCCCACCTTTTGAAATAGGTGAACATGTAATCAGATTTGACAATGATTATTCCAGTAAAATAATGAGTAAAGAGAAATCCTCCTTTCCACTTATTAAAGAATGTAAAAAGAACAATATTAAAGCTGTGTTGGTGTTTCTTGCTAAGATCAAAATTTGTCTTTCTGAAGGAATTAAAATATTTGACACGTGAAGATACATCAACATTTTTTAGTAAAAGTAAAATAATTAACAACACTGAAGAAATGGAGTGGAATGCTACATTTATTTATTTTATTTTATTTTATTTTACATTTGTTGACCGGGATAGTCCGACTGGATGCATGTCCATTTTCAGCGGAGGGGGAGAAAAAAAAAAAAGCTCCAAGAGTAAATAATACATCCGTCAAGAAACAGAGTGACCTGAATCCATGGAAAACTACTTCTAAAAAAATCTTAAAAAATAATGACATTTACTTTCTGATTGCAGGACCTTTATTTTCTGAAAGAATAGATTTACCTTGTAAGTAAAGGGTTTATTTAGGACTTTTCGCATCAAACCATAAAGTTTGTAATTATGTTTTAAACTAAACCATTTTACATGATAGGGAATATAAACATTTAGTCTTATTATATTTATAGTGAAATACTTAATATACTTAATTTAAACTAAACCCATAAATGTATTTCTAAATGTTAAAGAAATATAACTGGTAATTTTAAGCCTATGTAAGATAAGAATTTTATTTTATTTGTTTTAATTTTACTTAGTATGTGCATTACTAGGCTAAATGAATATAAGATCTAAGTACTATGCTAATTAAATGTGTTAACGTGTTGACAACTGTATTTTCTTTTTTCTTTTATAATGCATTCATTTCATAGGTTGCTTATGAAGCAATTAGCACTTAAAACAAACTCAAAAGAACAATTTAGTTGTGTGTAACTGCTTGATTCTTGCTTGCTTTACTTCATATCTGTTTCTTGAGCTGTTTTGATAACAATCTGGATCCCAGAAGAGTTCAAAGTTCACCACTGATGTTTGTGAAAGCAGTAAGATCCTGAAATGTGGCCATGATGACAAGAAGAAGAGATCTGAATTTCTTTTCAAATGTATATGTGAGAAATCTGCTCAAAATAATATTCATTTTTTTAAAAAAATGTATTTAGAAGTAAAGAATTGAAAACATGAAAACTATAGTAACTTTTACATTGTACTGTCTCTGATATATAATGTGCTTATATTTCACTGAATGTTAGTACCTTATGCTGCAATATTATTAACCCCAACTGTATGTATTAATGGAAATATTGAAATTAGATGTTTGTTGCTGATTAGAATAGTTTTGAGGAATTAAAAAGAATGAGAAACTTACAGAAGAGATTAGAAACTGTTGTATCTGAAACACAGACCAGAATAACAGTACATAACTGTTAAAGACACACATCTAAATTAGACAGGCAAGAAATCAATCTATTATAAATAGACATGGTTGCATATAATACTAGAATTAATAATAAAGGAAACACCAGTAAACACCTTATGAGTAATATGCCAATACACACGGAAGGAAAATAATAAAAGACTAATATCAGCAAGTTAAAAAATATATTTTCACATGCTACAATCTCTAATAGAGATCTAATGATTAAATAACTCTTTGATGGGAGATTTTAGAAATGCAAGTTATATAAAATAAAATAGAATATCTGTGGATAAATAAGACTGAAAACTGTAATTGAATAGCAAAATGCTTATAAGGAAGACATATATTAAATATACCTGCATATGGCAAAAAGGCAAATGTATAAAATCCCATATTATTTTCACCAAAAAAATTACAGAAAAAGATATTGAAAAAAATTCTGAAAATTGGAATCTGAAATATGGTCATATGAACTTTGAAGCTTTCTGCATATTATATGTAATTCTGAATGACTAAGATTACCTGAAATGACTCATCCATAAGTCAGAGCTGAAATTTGAGTGTTTTATTGCTGAGTCAGTTCTTCCATTTTGATAGAAGGTAGAGTAGATTTTCAAGTTGTGTGAAACTAGAATGCAGACTATGGTTTGAAATGAGCATTATGTAAATTTTAAATATAATATATACTGCAAATGTTGTTTACTCTGTTGAGTAGCAAGATATTGCCTTTAAACTTAGTAATGTATATATTTTTTTATAAATTAATTTTATGAGTTACAGGATTTTTAGATAATTTGATATTTATCATATTAAGAGTGTTATACAAATTTAAAATATAGATGCTTGTACTTTTAAAATTAATTCAAAACTCTTGTTCTAAAATATGTGTGTGCATATCTATCTGTATACATATGTATATATATATATATATATATATATATATATATATATATATATATATATACGTGTGTGTGTGTGTGTGTGTGTGTGTGTGTGTGTGTGTATACATATATATATATATGTATATGTATCTATATATATATATATATATATATATATATGCCCCATCAGTTGATTGAGTTTTCAGAAACTCTAAATTCTTATGGTTGAGACCATATGATTGAGTTTTTTAAAACACAAAGCTTTTGAATGGAGATGCCTGTACAGCAGGGACTGGGAAATTTACCCTTTTCTTCACTGCAGTGTGATCTCAGAGTTGGTATATATAATTTGCAGGGGTGGATGGGCATGGGGGCTTATCCCTGCATAAATGTAAAAAAAATAGATTTTTGTGTTTTAGTTTTCAGAATCTTGATGATATGGTCTTGTCCATATGAATTTCAAGTTTCTGAAAAAATAGCAGATTTTTTGATTGCCACAGCAGAAATGTAGTTTATGCTGGGGTTTATGACACTTGCAATAGTTTATACATAGGTAAAACTTCTCGAAGACTTTCTAGTAGAATAAAAGACCACTGTGCAGCTATCCATAAAAAGGACTTGCAAAATGCATTAAGCAAGCATAGTTTATACTGCACAAACTTCCAAAAGTTTACATTCATAGTGCTCGAACAACTTGATGTTTTCTATGGCAATATTAATACTTTGCTCGAAGTACATGAACTGAATTGGCAACTATTACTTGAGGCTGATTCTTTCACTGGGTTTAATGAAACACTTAACATTAAATGTGCACTACGTTGACTCAGGTAACCCCTGAGCAACCTTCCTGCCTTTAATCTTTGTTTTTCTAACTTGTTTCTGGTTTGTTTTGAGTTTGTTTGAATTTTATTACCTTTTATTACCTTTGATAGTGTTCACATATCGGTAGTAGTTTTTCTGTTGAAACTAAGACATGTCAGTTTTTAGAGGTAGATATATTTGTACCTAAAAGAGTATATATTGACTTTTACACTGCATTGTTATAATTACAATGTTTTTCTGAAGACGTTCTTGCTACAAATAAAGAACAAAAGTGCTCAACACAGGTTCTGCTTTTTCTGCCTGGCCTGGTACAAGACATTTTTATTGCAGTTTGTTTTTGTTTTGTTTTTTTCTTCTTTTTGCAATTGTTTTTTGAGTTTATATATATACATGTGTGTGTGTGTATTACAGCATGATAAATGTACATATGCATTGAATTTCCTATTTTATAATAGTTTGATAAGTCTAGATTGCCTGTTGCCTGTAGGTTTACAGATAATTTATATTTTCATGTCCCACTGTTTTACCTTTATATTTAAAGATTTACTTATAATAATGTTAAATGAGCAAATAATTTTACTACTATTATATAAATATGCACGTATTACATTACATGTCAGATTATTTACTATTTGTGAGTAATAGAAGTGGATTATTAAATTTTTAAGTAGTAGTGGGTTGAAAAAAAATTTAAATGACAAAATATACAACTAAGTTAGTAGTCTAAGTTTCTTAATTTTTATATAATATTATATTAATTATTTGGTATGCCACAGTGGTACAGTGGTAGCATTGTTGCCTCACAGCAAGAGGTTTTCTTGTTCGACTCTCAACTGGAGTGCCTTCTGTGTGGAAACTGCATGTCCTCCCCATGGTTGAGTGGCCTCTGAAAGACATGCGTGAATGGGTGTGCCTTCACTGAAGGTTGGGTGTTGGGCTAGCAACTTGGCACCATAAAAATCTACTGCCAATCATTAGCGGACTGGAGTTCCGCTGTGATGACCCCTAACCGGGAAAAGAGAAACAACAAAAAATTATATTAATTATTTGCAAGTTACTGTAGCTTTTGGCTAGGTTTTTATGAAATTTTAGGTCTTAGTTGTTAGAAAGATAGAAAGTAGTTTGTCTATTTGCTAGGCAAACTCAGAACTTCAGTGTCCACGGTAGGTTGTGTATTATTAATATTATACATAGGTGTTTACTAAGATAACTACCACAAGGGCCTTTTTAAGCCTAACCATGCACCCCAAATCTCTGGCAAGTTTTCATACCCTTTATAAGTGTAAGCAGGGGTTTGGTAGATGAAAGACTCCCTTAAGTTGTCAGTTTTCTGTGCTACCTATATGTAAGACTAAGTATTGTAATTGCACTCTTATTGTATACAATATCACTACCTGCTACTACTGTAAGAACTGCCTTCTAGAAGCATTGTTATACAAGATTATTGGTCTTGTCTCCCACTTGACCAATTTATTCTGTTCTAGTCTTTTTACAGTTATGAATGTCTGTTACTATTTATTTCTTTATTGCATTATACAATTTTCTTTCTACTAACAATATAGTTTACTAACAATGGAACTTTTCTCCCTGGGCCTCTGCTGAAAAAGGATTTTATGCCCAGTCAGACTCTCCTGGTAAACAAATGTAAAATAAATAACTAAATGAAACATTTACAAGCAGGGGCCAGGAGACGAAACATTTACAGTTTACCTGTGCCCATTAGAGACACAGGTCCATTAGAGACACAGGTTCCAACCAGGGATGAATTTCCTGTTCCCCATCCAATTGCTCAAATTGCACTTGAAATGGGTTAGGGAGGAACTCTGCATCTCATGGATAGGGAGCCTATTCCATAGACGGGGTAGTCTCTGAGATACAGACCTGTCTCTCCAGCAGGTCCTATTTATATCACAGGCAAGGTTTAAGTCTTTAGAATGGGTAATTCTGGTGCTGTTTGTTTTGTGGATATGCAAGAGGTCCATCAGAGTGGGGTCTGACAATGCCCTGAATACCAGGCATAGATCTCCCCTCAAAGTCCTGTATACAGAATGCAGGGATAGGGCCTTGAGGCAGTCTGTATAGGACATTTTACTTATACCCTGTATTCTTTTAGTGAGGAACCTCTGTGGGCATTCCAGTTGTTGTATATGCCTGGTTAGGTACATACCAAACGGGGCATTGTACTCAATGATAGGTCTGATGAATGCCGAATACAGTAAAACAATGATTTCCTTGGAATTAGATGCCATAACTTTGTTTATAAGTTGTGCAATATAGAATCATTTTATCACTACTGTAGACACGTGATGGTCAAAGGTTAGATTACTATCTATGTGTGTCCCTACGTCTAAGACTACCTTGGTCATCTCTAAGGGGTGTGTTGTCAGTATGATAGTTTACAGGGGTGGATGACTTCCCAAAGGATACTAATCCCTTTCCCATGGTTGAGGAAACAACTTAAAAAACCTCTGTGAAAAATCTTACCAGTCTAAAAAAAAAATTCATGGCTTACAGAGAGAGAAAAATAAAACTAGTAGTGTCCTTGTTGATGTATCACATTGTCCAAAAGAATATGGTGATGGAAGGATCTTTTGCAGTATCACACAACAGAAAGGTGGTCTGAAGACAATAGAAGATACAAGTGAACAGAAGAAAGCTAAACTTTTAGTATCAGCTAAAACACTAAACAGATGTATTAGTAATAATTAGTTGATTTAATAGTAAAAGCAGAAGAAACATCATTCTTTTTTCACACATTACTAATGCACATGGGAAGCAAACTAGAACTGACAGGATTTATCCTTCCATAGATTTATTCATAAAGTAAATTATTTTAAAGCTGTTCCTTCTCCTTTATCTGATCATAATGCATTAAATTGTAATATGTAAACAGATCTAAAGAAATTTCAGATTATTTACATAATTCAGTATAATTATATATGATGACATTAAAAGAATTTAAGAGTTACCTTAAGGAACAAATTGAGAAATGTCTATCTTTGAATGATGCTGGTCAGGTTAGTAACGTCATAATGTGGGATTCCTTAAAAGTGCATATCAGACATAGAAGGTGAAGCTGGCCTAGTCATAAAATGGAAGAGTGTGATAAAGAGTTATTAGAAATGCAAGATGATATGCATGAAGCAAGGTTTGAACAACAGACTAAGAAATTAGATAATGCTGAACTCATTAGAAAACTAATGACAAAGTATTAAGCAAGTTCAACACATATAGTGGAGATAGTTGTAAAAAATTAAAATTGCATAGTTATGCAATGACTCCAAAACAATCTTCATAGATTAACTAACTAAGATAGTAAGCAAAAGGCACAAATCCATAATATCTGACATCCTCACACTAATAAACTTACTTCAGACATAGTAGAAATGTTTAATATTTAAAAAATTCCATGACGATCTTAATGAAGATAAAAATAATAATCCTGATTGTGAAATTGATAAGTATTTAAAGAAAGATGTTAGTAATAAATGAAAGATCAGCAAATTTCTCTGTTGAATAAGCCTATTACCCTAACAGAAATTGAACATTTTTTTAAAAAGATAAAAATGGCAACTCTCTAGGGTTAGATGGTTTAAGTATGCAATTATATAGTCTGCTTCTGCTAAACATTTTAGAACTACAAAACAAAGTTTTCAGGATAATTCAGAGTGAAAAAAATAATTCCTCACTCATGGAAATGTTCTATAATGTCATCTAAACTTAAACAATGAAAGGATAAACGTTAGTTTCCTCATATAGACCTATTTCATTATTAAATGTAGATTATAAAATATGAATGTGTTTATGGATTGAAAAAACAATTACATGTTTATTAGGAACATATAAGTATTTTTAAAAGGTTATGGACTGATAAATGTTTTTAACTAGCTCAACAATACTAATGAATGTTTCATTTCCTTTATCTGTAAAAGCCAAACAAAAAATGATTTGCAGTCTCCTGACGGTAAGTAGAAACATTATTACAAAAAACTGGAAATCAAACTTGGTTCCTACATTCAAATAATTTGTAAATTTAACAACGTTATGTAAAACTTAAAACTAAGTGATTATAATAAGGTATGTAAATCATACTAAGACTTTAGTTGTTGGGATATCCTTTAAATCTTGCTATAGAAAAAACAAGATTCTTAATTTGTTAATGGTATTAGATTACTCTGATGATACAATAAATTTCTAGCATTGTGTAACAGTATGTGATATTGATTTTCTTCTTTTCTGTGTATATTATAAGTATGTTAAATCAATAAAAGTTTTCTTAACAAAAAAAAAAAGTTCAAAGACAAAGAGCTATGGATTTTGATTTTCAACACGCACCTGAAGCACAGACATATAAGGGTTTCAAAGATTCTCTAACAGCCATACTGGTCTTTTATTATCCAATATATATATACATATATTAAAAAAGTAGTTTCTGTTTTGCTGTCTTTATCTCTATCTCTTTCTCTTTCTTTTAATGTGAGCTGAATTCAAAAACTTTTTCATATATCTCTTGCATTTAACTAAATTTGTTTCAGCTGCAGCCTTGTAGGTTATTTGTGTGTGTGTGTGTGTGTGTGTGTGTGTGTGTGTGTGTGTGTGTGTGTGTGTGTGTGTGTGTGTGTGTGTTTGTGTTGGGCCTTGTCCTCTAAAGTCTCTCTTACTATATATACACATCCTCCTTCGCTGCACAACACTACTTCAGATACAATATTACCATTGTCAAGAGACAACATAAGCCTGGCTCATGATTCTAGAAATGACTCCCCTAGTTATGTTAGCAATATACCAGAAATTAATAATATTACAAGTCTTGGGTAAAACCATCATCCCGTAGTCATAATTTTTTATCTCTTCATGACTCTGAGTATGTCAGTATTTCAGGTTTACACCCAAAAAAAAAAGACTTATTTTTCTGAAGTGATTATTGATTAACAAAGAAAAGTAACATTAATTGACTTGGTAAAATTTTGACTTTTGTCATTGCTCTTTCCCATTGCATAATTCATTCAGTCCCTGATTATCACCCTAAGATCTATTTTCTCCACTTTCCTCCATAGGGTTGCCCTTTCTAGCATATTACATTTTTGCTGCATTCTTGCCATTAAAGTGTGTAACTTTCCATTTTTGGATTAAATCCCAGGAGACACATGCAAGGAATACCACAGCTTCTATGATTGTGGCCCCTCCATTCATTACTTCTGCACAGACCTTAGTCGCATTGGTAAATGTGTTCATTTTGCACTCCAGCCACTGTAGGACATCTGGGACATGTATTTGTTAATAGGATTAGTTTGAAAACTGAACCCTGCAGAATGCAATTTGTTTCTGGTTCTTTGACCAATAACCCTGACAGCATCACAACTGAGTGCTTTTCTTTGATTCTGCACTATCATATTCTTGTCCACTTTATCATCTGAAAGCTGACTTGTGCTTCCATTAATGTGGCTGCCATTTTAAGGGTTTGATGAAGTCCAGCCATGAAATATCTACAAGTCTCTTCCTGTTCACCCATCTGTAATGCTGTCCTAGAAATTAGTTGTTTGACTGAAGAAGCTATTGTTGCATGATTCCTCTGTCTTAAGCATCTGCAGTAGATTCTCTAGTCATTAGGTACATTGGCCAGCTATTCCATGTAGTGTTTGTTATATCCTTCTCTGTAATGGAAGTTAGATGCAAGGCTTGTAACTGTCTAATTATAGACATGGTGTAGAAGAACTATTATCACATCCTGCTTTCTCATTGCATCACTCCATTTTGGTTGGGGACACTAAAGTTCTGAGAGTTCCTCAAGCAATGCCAACGTCACAATATTCAATTCATGGCACTATTCTTATTGCTACTCTCTGTGATTACTAACTGATTCAGTTATACCATTCTGTAGCCAAAAGCATCTGTTCTTGCCCTTCCAAGCAATAGTCCAAGGATGGTGAAGCACACATACTGCTCAGACAAGCTCAATACTGCTCAGACAAGCTCCACGTGGGTTTACAGAGTGGTCCTAGCAGCAAGGAACTCGAAAAAGTGACTACCTTCTGGATTTAAGTATCTTTGCTTTTTTTTCACTGGAAATAGCTTCTGTAGCTTACTTTGAAGTAGCCTGAACTGTTTTTTAACTGATTGCTGCATTACTTTAAAATCTGCACTTAAAGTTACATTTACTCGAATTTGATCAAAAGTTTGCTTGTTTGTTTGTTTAATTTAACTGTGGAGGCTGCCCACTAAAGTGTGCTAGCCTGTGTAACTAATGTATCACTGTCTCTGCATTTTCTGTGTGTTTCTACAAAAAAAAAAAAAAAAAAAATAATCCTTGTTTTCCCGCCTTCCTTGACTAGCTTAGACCAGTTTACAGGCATTGCTGTATTCTGGGCTGTGGTGTAGTTCCTGTGTTGTCCATTACCTTACTTGGATAGAAGGAAGTTTCTTTGCTCACCAGTGGGAGTGGGGAGCCTTGAGCAGCCTACCTGTCCTTGGGGGAAGTGACCTCAGCACAAGAAGCTGTAGTAATTGGTTGTTTGGGACCATTCCTATCTCTTTTGTAGTTCACTGTTTAAAATCCACCTCTGGGCATTTTTTTCTGGCTATACTGCTCAGACAAGCTCCACGTGGGTTTACAGAGTGGTCCTAGCAGCAAGGAACTCGAAAAAGCGACTACCTTCTGGATTTAAGTATCTTTGCTTTTTTCACTGGAAATAGCTTCTGTAGCTTACTTTGAAGTAGCCTGAACTGTTTTTTAACTGATTGCTGCATTATTTTAAAATCTGCACTTAAAGTTACATTTAGTCGAATTTGATCGAAAGTTTGCTTGTTTGTTTGTTTAATTTAACTGTGGAGGCTGCCCACTAAAGTGTGCTAGCCTGTGTAACTAATTTATCACTGTCTCTGCATTTTCTGTGTGTTTCTACAAAAAAAAACAAAAAAATAATCCTTGTTTTCCTGCCTTCCTCGACTAGCTTAGACCAGTTTATAGGCATTGCTGTATTCTGGGCTGCGGTGTAGTTCCTGTGTTGTCCATTACCTTACTTGGATAGAAGGAAGTTTCTTTGCTCACCAGTGGGAGTGGGGAGCCTTGAGCAGCCTACCTGTCCTTGGGGGAAGTGACCTCAGCACAAGAAGCTGTAGTAATTGGTTGTTTGGGACCATTCCTAGCTCTTTTGTAGTTCACTGTTTAAAATCCGCGTTTGCACGGCTTTGCGCGGTCATGCGCATAGCGCGGCGCTGGTTAAACAAGGTTAAACTTTTTCTGGCTCTGCTAAGTCTGCTCTTCAAATTTTCCCTTAAGGAAGCTCTACTCTTAGTATAACCAGACTACTCACTGTATTATAAGCCTAGCACTTGTTCTCAATACTTCTCTACTAAGTAAGCACTCTCGTACTAAGTAAAGCACTACATCTACTTACCACCCCTGTGAATACCCACTTCCCTTAAAGGTATACCACTCCCTTATACTGTTCTAGCATGTTGAGTGGTAGATTACTGGCATCGTCTCCAGTTCAGCTGGTCAATCTGGGCATCTTGAGACAATGCTACAATTGTTTCATGTGCACAGACAACCCTCTCCTCCTCCCAACAAACACAATTACATGTGAGAGATGCAACTATATAGTCAAACTGGAGGCTGAACTCTCTCAACTCAGGGCTGGCATGACCAGACAGGAGGATATGGCAACCACACACACAACAATCCCAGTCCCACATAGACCTACCACAACTGCAAACCAAACACATAAAAACACAAAGACATACTCGGAGGCTCTAATAAAAAACTTACCAAAACAACAGAGGCTCCCAAAGCAGACATCCAAAAATCCACCACCTCAAAACAAAACACATGCAATACATATTTCAATAAATCAGTGTGTCGACCAATCGCAGCCCTTAAGGCCAAACACCTTGCCTGATACACTAGTAGTAGGTGACTCCATAGTCAGACACACTGATGTCCCACTGACCAGGCTGAACAAGGAGAAGGCGACTGTGAGCTGTCTATCGGGGGCTAGGATCCACACATAACACACGCACTCAGGTCACTCCAAAGCAAGTACAAATATGACTCCGTCATTGTCCATGCTGGTGTGAATGACCTGAGACGTACCTCCCTGGACTACATGAAAAGAAACATAGAGGAGCTCTCCGATTATGTAGCCCAGGCTGGTATGACCCTGACCCTGAGCAGCATCTTCTCCTCACCAAGAATGATAGCACAATACAAAGACAAGATGATCAGCTTTAACAATTGTCTCGAGTACTGGTGTCATTCTAAGGGGATCCAATATCTGTCTGCCTGGGATGATATGTTGGACAAGCCACGCTGCTTCGCAAGGGATGGCTTACACCTGTCACCACTGGGCTTCCGGATATTGGCTAAAGCTCTTGCCACCCCATAATGCCTTTTTTAGGCAAGGCTCAAAAGACAAACCCACCTCCTTAGAAAACAAAAATGGAAAAAAACTAAGGGTAATGCTGCTCAACGCCAGAAGTCTAAATCTCAAGATGCAGGCACTTGATGCACTCCTCAGCATGGAGAACATCGACGTCTGTGCAGTAACTGAAACCTGGTTCAAGGCTCCTGAGAGCACCCCAGTGCTACCAGGCTATACGTCATATCATGCTTTTCGGCCACAAAACCCGGGCCGAACCACAAAGGGAGGGGGAATGTCCATATTCATAAAGGACACCCACACCTCCAGGTTAGTAGCAACACATGAAGCAACAGAGACCATGCAGGTGCAACTAACCATAGGCAAAACTGCTATACAACTGGTAGCATGTTACAGATCACCCTCCCAATCTCAAGAACCCCACTCAGCCTTCCTGAAGACATTGGAGGATATGAATGTATCACAAAATACCATCATAATGGGAGACTTCAACTACCCAAACATAGATTGGGTACATTATTCTAGCCCTAATACCCTAGCCCAAAGGTTCCTGGAATTCATAAATTCAAATGCACTGGAACAACTAGTCACCTCTCCCACTAGGGAGATAATATACTAGACCTGATCATCACAAACATGGGGACAAAATGCTCCACACCGGAAGTATACCCCTCACTAGTGAGATCAGACCACAAACTAATCACCCTGGATATACATATCCCACCTCCACCCCCAGCACAAAAGACCACAGTGAAAAACTTCTCAAAAGCAGACTTCACTCTTCTTAAGAAGGAGATGGTATCCTTTAAGCCCACTGTGCCAGTGGATACCACATCCCACAATGCCGAATCCTTCACAAATGCTTTCTATGGACATATCCAAGAATGCATGGATCATGCAATCCCAAACAAATCCAAGTCCCTCTCCACCAAATGTAAGCGTCCTGTCTGGTGGACCTCAGCCATAAACAAATTGTATAACAAAAGAAGGAAGCTACTGCACATCAGAGCGAAATCCCATGAAGGGAAGACGTCTCTGATCAACATTAGCAGAAAACTACATTCTCTCAAATACATCCAAGGCAAACTTTGAGAGAAAAATCACTAAGGACACTAAAGATAACCACAAAGTCTTCTTCAGCTATGTTAGAAACCTGGGCAGAAACCCTCAGATATACTCAGAGTTGGTCCACAACAACAAAAAATACACTGAATCCACAGATATTGCTAACATTCTGGCTGACAGGTTCAGTGCAAACTTCTCTTCTCCTTCACCCCCAAAAGAAGAAATACTTATCCCAGCTGAATGTAATCTCCCTGTCATCTCAGATGTCCAAGTGAGAACCGCCCTAAACAAAGTAAAAAACACAGCATCAATGGGACCTGATGGTATCCCGGGGTGCGTGTTACGTGAACTCCAAGAGGAGCTAAACCCACACATAAAAATGCTATTTAACCTTAGCCTTACTTCGGGTTATGTACCTGTACACTGGCATACAGCAACAGTGGTCCCACTCCACAAGGGGGGGGGTGCCTCTACAGACCCTGGAAACTACCGCCCCATAAGCTTAACTAGCCTGGTCTGCAAAGCTATGGAAAGAGTCATTATGGAACTCATAAACAGAGACATAGGGGACCTACAGACACTTGACCCCACCCAGTTAGGCTTTGTGAAGGGCAGATCCTGCCTTTTAAACCTGGCTGACTTTTTCAAAACAGTCACTAGAGCCATTGATGAGGCAAAGCAGTCCATACAGCATACCTGGACTTGGCTAAGGCCTTCGACACAATACCCCACTCAGGCATCATAGATAAGCTAAACAGCTTAAAAGTAAACCCCTATGTCACAAGATGGGTTGCAAACTGGCTAAAGGACAGAACCCATAAAGTTAAAATCGCTGGAGCAATGTCAGACTCAAAGCCAGTCACAAGTGGTGTCCCACAGGGATCTGTCCTGGGACCCCTCTTGTTCGGCATTTATTTCTCAGATGTTAAAGCAAACATGGGAGGGCTGTGGCTGACAAAGTTCGCAGATGACTGCAAACTAGGCACCATAGTCGATACACCAGCTGACACACACATCTTACAAAAAAGCCTCACTGAAACGGACAACTGGTGCCATAGTCACGGCCTTAAACTAAATTCCAAAAAATGTATAGTCATCCCTTTGGAAAAACAAAGTACCCACAAATTATCACATAGACAGCAACCCACTGAGTACGGAAAAAGTAATCAGAGACCTAGGGACCCAAGTAGACAGCGACCTCTCATTTGACACCCATGTTGCCAAAGTGGTTAGAAAAACATTCTACCTTGCACACCTCATCATGAAGAGATTCACATCCAGATCCAAGGATGTAATTGTACCCCTATATTCCTCCCTCATCAGACCCATGATTGAGTACAATGCCCCATTTGGTATGTACCTCACCCGGCACTTGCAAAAGCTGGAGAGACCACAGAAGTACCTCACCAAAGGGATCAAGGGTCTCCAACATATGTCTTATTCCGCCAGACTAAAGAAACTTCAGCTCTATTCAGTGGCATACCGCCTGCTCAGGGGTGATCTCTGCCTGACATACAAGGCCATGTCCAATCAGGATTTGATGGACATGCTCCACCTCAAAAAATCCAAATCCATCAGGACCACGAGAGCTAAAGACTTAAACCTCGGCACAAGTATGAATAGGACATGCTGGAGGGATAGATTCATAACCCAAAGGCTTCCCATGCTTTGGAACAGGATCCCAGTTCATATTAGGCAAAGCCCCTCACTGACTCTCTTCAAGAGAAATCTTGATGAGTGGATGGGAGATCGAAAATTTACCCCAGGGGTCACATCTGGGTCACTGCTAGACAGGGGCACAGTAAACTAATTCTATTATATAAGGGGACCTTCATTGTGTCACTACTAGACAGAGGCACAGTATTCTAGATTTATTCTGTACATTTTTGTACCATTTCATGGGGTGGCAAAAGCCACATCACTATGGCTAGGCTTACAAATGCCCCAGGGCAGATAGCCTAGTACTATACTTTGAAACTATGAAACTATAACCATTAACATAATCATTGTTCCTGGTGTGCCCATGGAATGTTTAAGGATTATAACTGCAATCCCCAAAAATGCACTCCTCAGAAATGCACAAATGTGAGTGCAAATGGGATAATATATACCAACACCAGGACTGCACTATCTCAGACTACTTCCCCAGCTCCAAGGCACACAGTCACAGAGTTAATGTATATAGCAGGGATATGGACAGCAGTCCCCTTCATCAGAGGGTGCCACATCAGAGACCCCCAACAAAAATGCATAAACAATATAATAGTGGGATGCATCACTTGCTGTTTTTTTTTCTCTAGAAACTACAGTTTATTTTACAGAGTGACATGACTTGCATTGCCAGGTGTCACACTTCTTTAAACTGCTGTTTCCTAGTACTCTTTTGCCTTTCCCTCAGTAATCCCATCCTCATTGGAGAACATTTCTGATTATATACTGCTTTCCAAATACAGCAGAGATGTCACAACAATAGAATCCTAAGTCCAAAACTGTTTTACTGAAGTCATACTTGCCAAGCAACAAGGACCTCAGAAGCTGAAACGCAACAGACATCAATCACAACCAAAGTGTCACATAGCTCACAACACCAGTGTGCCACCCAACAACAGCCCCTACGGCAAGACAAGTACCTAGCACTTTAGTCATAGGTGACTCTATAGTCAGGCACACTGATGTCCCACTCACCAGGCTGAACAAGGAGAAAATTACAGTTAGTTGCCTGTTGGGTGCCAGTATCTGCCACATAACGCATGCACTCAAGTCATTCCACAACAAGTACAAATATGACTCTGTCATTGTCCATGTTGGAGTGAATGACTTGAGACGTACCTCTCTGGACTACATAAAAAGAGACATGGAAGAGCTCTCAGATCATGTGGCCCAGGCAGGTATGACCCTAGCCCTGAGTAGCATCCTGCCTTCGCCCAGAATGATACCACAGTATAAGGACAAAATGACTGACTTCAACAATTGGCTAAGCTTCTGGTGTCATTCAAAGGGGATCCAGTATCTGTCTGCTAGGATGACATGATCGACAGACCACGATACTTTGCCAGAGATGGTCTGCACCTGTTGCCCCTGGGATCCAGGTTACTGGCTAAGGCTCTTGCCACCCCATATAGTGCCTTTTTTAGGCAAAGTTCAAAGGACAAAACCACCACCATAACAGGTACAAGCATGCAAAATCTGAAAGTAATGCTACTCAATGCTAGAAGTCTAAACCTCAAAATGCACTCTCTCAAGGCACTCCTAAAAATGGAGAACATTGATATCTGTGCAGTAACTGAGACTTGGTTCAAGGCTCCAGAGAGCACCCCCACAATACCAGGCTACAACTCTTACAACACTTTTCGGCCACCAAACCAGGACCGAAATACTAAAGGGGAAAGAGTGTCCATATTCACCAAGGATTTTCACAACACCAGGCTAGTTGCCCAACACAATGCGTCTGAAATTCTCCAAGTGTAACTAACACTAGGTAAGACTGCAATTCAAATTGTAGCTTGCTACAGATCTACCACCATGCCCCAAGAGTCTCACTACACCTTTCTAAACATACTGGAAATATTAAGATACAACCTAACACCCTAATACAGAGTGATTTCAACTACCCTGCCATTAACTGGGAAAACTACTCATGTACCAACACCTTTGGCCAACGGTTCTTGGAATTCATAAATTCCAATGTCCTGGATCAACTAATCCTTAGTCCCACCAGGGGCTCCAATATCCTAGACCTGGTCATTACCAATATGGGAAATTGATGCTCCACACCTATGGTCACCCCCTTGCTGGTAAGATCTGACCATCAGCTAATCACCCTTGACATCCACATCCCACCCCCACCCCCAGTAAGGAAACCTCCGTGAAAAACTTCTCCAAAGCCAACTTCATGCTACTGAAGTCAGAAGTGACAAACTTCATGACACCCATGCAGACGGAAACTGAAAGCTCGACTGCTGAATCCTACACTAAGGCACTGTATGAGCACATCCACTCGTGCATGAATGGTGCCATCCCCAGTAGAACCAAGATGCTCTCCTCCAAAAAAAGGAAGCCAATCTGGTGGTCCCTTGTCATAAACAAACTTTACAACAAAAGGAAGAAACTGATGCAGAAAAGAGGAAAATCCCAGGATACAAAAAACTCCCTTACCAGCCTCAGTAAGAAACTGAAATCCCTCATAAAATCCTCCAAAGCTACTTACAAAAATAAAATTGCCAAAGATTCCAAAGGCAACCACAAGGCATTCTATAGCTATGTCAAGAATCTAAATGGCAATGCTCAGATCTGCTCTGAGCTGCAACAGAATGGCATTAAATATACTGATCCCAAGGATATTGCCAATATCCTAACAGATCGATTCAGTGCAAACTTCACCCCCCCTCTCATCCCCTAAAGGGCCCATCTCAATACCGAAAGATTGCCAAATTCTGGTAATAATAGCTGCACAAGTAAAAAATGCACTCTCCAAAACTAAGAATACAACATCCATGGGACCAGACGACATCCCAGGCTGTGTACTACATGAACTACAAAATGAACTGGCACCTCACCTAAGTGTCCTGTTTAATCATAGCCTCACCTCAGGCTTTGTGCCCACTGAGTGGCGCACAGCTGCAGTTATCCCACTCCACAAGGGGGGATCCACCTTGGATCCCGGGAACTACCACCCCATCAGTCTGGTGAGCCTGATCTGAAGACCATGGAATGTATTATCATGGAACTTATAAACAAAGACATTGGCAACCAAAAAATACTGGACCCCACGCAGTTTGGGTTTGTGAAGGGACGACCTTGCCTCCTGAACCTGATTGACTTCTTCAAATCAGTCTCCAGAGCTGTGGACAAGGGTAAGGTTGTCCACACAGCCTATCTGGACCTTGCCAAGTCCTTTGACACCATCCCCCACTCTGGAATCATAGATAAACTTACTAAGCTGGGCATTAATCCATATGTCACTCGATGGGTTGCCACCTGGCTTACTGACAGAACCCACACTGTAAAAGTAGCCGACTCCAAATCCAGCTCCAGACAAGTGACAAGTGGAGTACCTCAGGGTTCAGTCCTGGGACTGCTCTTGTTTGGCATCTACTTCTCTAAAGTACAGGCCAACACTAAGGGACTCTGGCTAACAAAGTTCGCAGATGACTGCAAACTGGGAGTCATTATTGAATCCCCAAATGATGTGGATATTCTACAAAAGGACCTTACAGAAACATGCTTGGTGCCAGAGCCGTGGGCTCAAGCTCAATGCCAAGAAATGTATGGTTATCCCCTTTGGGAAAAAAACATGTACCCATGTATTACCACATAGGTGGCAGTACACTAAACACCGAAAGTGTGATAAGGGACTTAGGGACACAGGTGGACAGTGGTCTCACCTTCAATAACCACATCGCCACAACAGTCAGGAAATCCTTCTATGTGGCACACCTCATCACTAAGGGCTTTTCATCCAGAAAAAAGGAGGTCATTGTCCCACTGTACTCATCCCTCATTAGACCCATTATAGAATACAACACCCTGTTTGGTTTGTACCTCTCAAGACATCTGCAACAACTGGAAAGGCCACTGAAATACCTCAATAAAAGAATCAAAGGCCTAAAGCAGATGACCTATGCTGACTGTCTAGAAAACTCCACCTATACTCTGTCGCATATCGTCTACTCAGAGGCGATTTCTGCTTAACATACAAAGCCATGTCAAACCCAGAGCTGTTGGACATGCTACACTTAAAGAAATCCCAATTCCTCAGAGACACAAGCTCCAGGGATCTAAACCGTGTCATCACAATGAACAAAACATGCTGGAGGGATAGGTTCCTGACCCAGAGACTCCCCAGACTCTGGAATAGACTGCCCATACATGTCAAGCAGAGCGCCTCTTTGGCCCTCTTCAAAAGGAACCTTGATGATTGGATGGGAGATAGGAAATTCACCCCGGGGATCACGTCAGTTGCCCTGATAGACAGGGGAAAAGTGAAGTGAATACTGTGAGAAGAAATAGCCAGGGAATTGTTATGGCTAGGCTTGTATAGGTCCTAGGGCTAGATAGCCTATTACCAACCTATGAACCTATGAACCTATGAACCATCCGGTGGTATAAACTTTGGCTCTAGGTGATTGTCTCTATAGAAGTGACACCCTGACCACATGTGCAAAAATGGGAATAGGGGTTAAGGGTGGATGGATGGATGGATGGATACTTTAATTTGCAACTTCATAGGTGATTTTTTTTGGTATTACTTCAGGAGCATTTTAATAATCAGACAAACAAAGCTTTAGTATTCAGTACTTTTTTCTTTCTCCTCTAACAACATACTGGAACTGCATCAGACAGTTATTCATTTGTTTAAATTCAATTAAACTTCTCACTACAAAAGGCACATTTAGTGAATTTCATTTTTTTTTGCCTTACAGAACCAACAACATTTTATTGACCAGGTTCATTTGTCAAAAAGTTCTACCATACATCAAGCTTAATAGGATTAATTCAATTATTTCACTTTTTTGGCTGAAAAATGGAAAAGCTTGACTTTTCACATTCTGACAACAATTTATAGAGTTGAAGCAGTTCTGTCTCACCACTGGTCTCATTTGCTTTCCTGTTTCCCCATTGTTGAAAAAGTACACCACACAAACTTTCACTGCTTTGTCCTGCCTTCCTGTCACATCAGTCTCCTTCTGGAGATATCATCCTATGGGTCTATGTCTTTGTTGTCTTCTTCTCAGGATCACATGTCAATAAATGTGATATGGAGTTGTCTTCCCTTTTTATAGGAGATTTTTATCAAATCAATCAAGTCTCTCACAAAAAAATGCATTTGTATAAATATTGAAAAAAATACCACAATGAACACCTTTAGGGGCCCTTGATAAATTCAGGGGCCAAAGTCTAGAAATAAATTTCGGCCATGCTACTCCTTGGGATGCCAAAGTCACAAATAAAATTCAAGAAAAATCAGAATGGTGGTTCCACTTTATAATAGGGAACTAAAATTCTTGCCCGCTTTGGTTTTAACAAGCCTAAAAAATCTCAGGTATTTAAGGAAATCAAAATGCCTCCAAAGTAATAAAAGTCCAAAGATTGATAGTTATAATCTATAAAACTCTGCGCTGGGTACTTTAATAAAGACTCTGCATACTGTAGTCATAAAACATTGTTTAATGGCAAATGAGTGTTGAATTCCAGTGTAGTACAAAACATCTAAGAAACAATTGATTTTCCTTACAGAGTAATTATTAGGAATGAGGGTATATGGGGGGAGTGGTTAACAGTAGTTCAAATCATTGGTCTTGGAAGTTTAATATAGCCAATTGCTCTCTCCCTTGACATGTTGGAAGTGTAAGCCCTGTAGCTTGCCAAAATACAATTTCAGTAAAGAGTCTCGAGCTTATTTAAAATATCAGTAAAACTCTATCACAATTACTTACAAAGAAAAATTATTTAATTTAATTTATTTTATTTTGTTTACCAGGATAGTCCAACTGGATTAAAGAATCCATTTTCAGCAGAGGCCCAGGGAGAAAAGCTCCTCATATAGAAATACATAGCAGTACAGATAAATTACTGTTGTTACATACATAAAATACAATATAAAATAATATAATATACATCAGTAGTAACAAGTACAGAAGAAGTATTTGATTTAACAATAAACCTACAGGATAGTTAAGGTAATTAGAAATGATATGCTGACAAATTTATAATACATATTACAGAGAGTGTTATACTTGAGAAGATTTTTAGCTGCACTAGCCAGGAGTAGTACATATACAAAGCCAAGAATCGGCAAGGAAGTTTCTAAGCAATCTTTTGAACACTGCAATTAGTAGTTGTTCTAATGTTTAATGGAAGAGAGTTCCAACTTCTGGTTACATAGTGGGAGTATAGTGAGTCACCAGCAGTGCTTTTTGATTTGGTTACCTGTAATAGATCTTAGGGAATGGCTGGTTGAATAGGACTGGAGAATGTTTTGTAGTGTAGCTGTTTTCTCAGTCTGATAAATTATATTGTGAGCCATGGTTAGTTGATTGTACAAAAGAAGATGTAGGAGTTCTAGCCAGGACATTTTTTTTAATATGTCACAGTGATGAATATGATTTTAGGAGTTAGACGCAAACTTGGCTATTTCATTATAACATTGCTCTAGTTTCTTTAGATCTGTTTTTTTGAAATTAGTAAGGATTGGAGAAGCATATAGGAGTGCTGATAAAAGATGAGTTCTGGCAGTAGCAATCCTAGATGTGTTGGTTAGAAATCTTTTGTTTCTGTATAAAGTACCCATTTTTGTGAACTTTCTTGATAGTTTGCAACATATGAATGTCACATCTTAGGTTATTGTCAAGGGTGATACCTAGAAGTTTGGTTTGTATGTCAGGAGTGATTATAGTCTTATTACTGGCAGTGATGAAGAAAGTGGTAGTATGGGAGGCTCCGGAGGGTTGGAAGACCATACCTTTGGTTTTGGTTGGGTTGTGTATGAGCTGTGATTCTGATAGCCAAGATTCTATTTCAGAGAAGGACTTTTGTGTGATTTGCTGGATTTGCTGGAGTTGCTGGAATGTTGGAGCATGACATATAAGGGTAGAGTCATCTGCATACTGAATGGTAGGAGATAGTGGAATGGCAGTGTTAAGATCATTAGTGAAAATGCTAAATAGAAGTGGGCCAAGTATTGATCCTTGTGGTACCCATAGTGTGACTGAGAGAAAGGTGGAGAGATTATGCTGCCATATAGCTGCTTGTTGACGCTCTTTTAGGTAACTTTGGAACCACATGACAGCAGAAGGATGTAGGTTCAGATTAGGGAGAAAATTTAACAGTTTGTGGTGTGAGACCGTATCAAAGGCCTTAGACATGTCAAGGAAGATCACAGAGATAAATTTACCCTCATTATGGAGTTTATTGATGGCACTAGAAAAAACAAGGAGATCAGTAGTAGTGCTACGATGGGGTCTGAAATGGCATTGAAAGTTGGCAAGAAGGTTATTGGAGATGAGGTGGTGAAGGATGAAGCTGAGCATGAATATAACTTTCAAGGATGTTAGAGGGGTAAAATGGCAATAGGTCTGTAGTTAGTGAGCTCTGTTGAACTGCCACCCTTGTGAATAGGGATAATATCAGCAATTTTCCACAGTTTTGGGACATATTGTTCTTTGATAGATCTGTTGATTAAAATTGATACAGGGTAGGATATGGCTTCTGCTGCTATTTTTAAGTATTGTCTAGGTAGGTTGACTGCTGTAATGGTGGTTTTGAGTTTGTTTAGTAGAATTAGATAAAAATAGAAATCCAAACAAAGTAGAAAATAAAATAAGGGTTAGATTACAAGATGACAAATATAGCCGATCTAATGTGAATTAATATTCCAAATCCATTTAGCTCATAGCTGCCTTGTCTTAATAAAGACTAATACCAAATTAGGAGGAGAGTGCAAACATAAGTGACTAATATCATAATGGAAGATTCAGCAGTGTTTGGACAATGAAATTAACAAGGCTAAAAATTGTAAGGCATCCTAACAGTGCTTTCACATAAAAGCTTCTTCAGATCTGCCTGTTTAAAAGACTATAGAAGTAAATATTTTAATATTATTGATAGTTGAATCTCAGGAAAATGTATCGGTTGTTGTGTTCGTGCTTTATAACTGTTTCATACACTGTTTTAAGGGTTGTGGTCCAACATGTTGTTTAATTGTCACTAGCCTGCAACCCTAGATCATACAATCACCAGGGCACAGTGCACAGGAATTTTGAGTGAGGGGTCCCCTATTAGACTAGGTGAGAGAGCAGGGTGGGTTTATAGGTAAGGGTCCATAATTAGTTAAATATATGATTCATACATCATTAAGGTTATGGTAATGAATCACAAAGGGTTATGGGTGATCTGTAGTAGATTATGGTAATGAATCACAAAGGGTTATGGGTGATCTGTAGTGCTTAATTTCCATATTTAAAAAAAAAAATAATAATAAACTTAACAGATGGTAAGGAGACCATGAAATAGGTTGGTAATGAGAAGAAGAGGGGAGAGAGTGAAAAATGTAGGGAGTGCATGGACTACAGCAATAGAAACCTTAGTGTCCAAGATACGATGTATGTGAAAATTAAGAGAGCAAATCGTAGCTTTATGTGATAGACAGCCAGTACCAGAAAAAGTGGAGCTAACTTTTTAGAAGACTTAAATCCTTGTGCAAAATTATAGATATAACCTATAAATTTTAAGTTAATGACATGGGAAATCCATCTTCAAGTTGGTAGGACAATCAGAATAACAACGTAAAGAATAATAGACTAAAAATCGAACTTGTGTGGATGAACAAACAGTCTCAAACTTACAAGTTAGGGAAAATTTCAATGGAAAATTTAGGAGATGTCTTTTGATGGGGCCTAAAGAAGTTAGCTTTTGGGGAGAAAGGATTAAAACCATATGTATTAACTGGCTAAGTCTCATGGGTCTGAGTGTAATCAAAAATGTATCACCATAATAAATCACATTTACTAATAAGCATGAAATGTCCCAGAGACTGCCCCTCATATGAAACGGGCTTCTCATCCATGTGGAGTGGAGTTTGTTTATTATTTAGTTTAAGCACAATCTAGACAAGTGGATGGGGAATAGGAAATTCACACCAGGCGTGGCACTCATGTCTATATATTGCTCACGCACAGTTTCGATGATATTTTCTCTCTGTCATGTATTCTTCCTTCCCATGATTTCCATATTCCTTTCTTATATTTCATTTCCTACTATGTTCCTCAGCTTCCAGAATGAATTATTCCATTTGGGTTACCATTTTTCATATGATATATAATTTCTCGTTTTTTTTTTTAATTTCTTCAAATGTTTTAGGTTTCTAATACTGTGACAAGAATGGACCCCAGTCCTAAGTCAAGTTATTATTAGTTCAAGAAATTAGTATTGCTCCAGTGTTTGATATTTGCAAAGAGTACTCCTCTCGGCACCAGTAATGTACCCAGAATTGTCTCTTCCTACAATTCAGATGGGGGTTACATGTGCTGGTAGTATATTTAAATATCATGGTGTGTTGTTGTGTCTTTCGGCTTATCCTGGTTAGGGGTCGCCACAGTGGAACTCCGGTCCGCTAATGTTTGGTAGTGGATTTTTACTTGCCGAGTTACCAGCCCTGATGCACAACCTTCAACAAAGGCACGCCCATTCGCGCATGCCTCTACACAGAAGACGCTCTAGCTGAGAATTGAACGCAAGAACGTCTTGCTGTGAGGCGACAACGCTACCCCAGCACCACTATCATGGTACATTCTTTTTTATTAGTCCTTTTGCTGCTGCTACTACTATTAGAATTGTCTAGGTCTCTTTATCAAGCATTGTTCTCGTGTTTGCTTGCAAACCTTGATATTGGCTTACAAGAAATCCACAAGTCCCACCTATGGGACAAGCTTCCCATCCATGTGAAGTGGAGTTTGTCTATTACTCAGTTTAGGCACAACCTAGACAAGAGGATGGGGATAGGAAATTCACACTGGGTCTGGCACCCATGTCCCTTATGGACTGAGGTATCTTGTAAATGCCTAGCCCACAGTGTCCTATTTAGATGCAGGACATCATTATTCTTTCTGGAAAACTTGGCTAAGCTTATAAAGCCCCCTCCCCAGGTTGTTAGCCTAGTAACAGTCTATGAATCTATGAATTTTATGACATTGTGTCTCTCAGTATGTAGGACACTACAACCACTGGATGTACATATTTCAATGATTTATATGATTAATGCTACTTTGGCCCTTTTTCCTGGATTACTACATCTGGTTTTCTTGATCTGATTTTTTTTAACTGCCTGGTATTGGATGATCCTATATGTCAGAACATCAGCATTATTGATAATGATTTGTGGTTCATGTTTCTAGTGATTCTGAGCTACTGTTGTAGTGTTTGCATAATCCCAGATGCAAAAGTCTTGCCATATTGTTGTACCTTTCAGTAACAGACCCTCAGCCATGAGTGTATTACAACAAGCAATGAGATGTGCAACTGTTTTGAGTTCTGTATTACAGAACCTGTATTTGTTTGTTTCTCCTGCATTTCCTACAGACTTTGTCAATGTGTGTGTATATGCCTGCTGTCTTGAGTACCATTATCTGTTTGTCATCTTTCGGTTTGAAATAACCTCTTCATAACCATTCCTGCATCAGATCTGGAGCAACATGTGGTTGTTCCAGGAGTTTTCTACACTTGCCAGTATAACTATGGCCTTTCCATCCTTGCTTGCCTTTTATCTGCTCCTTTTCTTTATGTTCCTTCTTTTGCATTCAGACATTTTCTGTTGTTACCTGATTCTAGTCTACCTCTGGTTTGATTTAAATTCCCACTTCTGTACAAAATGCTTCTGTTAAACTAAGCAAAGATAAAATCTTAGACTTCTTCTGTCCTCTTCATATTTAAACTTTCATTGTGTTTGGATCTGATGATGTCAGCAAATTTGTACGTATGTAGTCCTGTGATTGTAGAACTATAAATATTGTCTCTTTGAAGAGGCTCATGCTTCCTGCTGTTGAATGTTTTTTTGTAAGCTATCTGGGCCATACTTAGACTCCACCCCTTTTTACAGCTCTCTAATATGCCTTTGTTTAACAACAGATGATTCTGTGCTACATATGACTTTCTTTTATTATTTTTTCATCTATTGCTAGGACTGATTTTTTTTTCTAAGTAGCTATATACTCTCCATATCAGTTCCCAGTATATAATTTATATTTTGTTGGAAAGCAAGTTATTTATCTATAGTTTGTAGATGGCTTGCTGTTTCACCGTTAAAGAGCAGTATGCTTTTTCTTGTTCCTAACCTGGTTTGTGTCTGTTGGGACGTGCATACAAGGAATTCTTAGGGCTAAATCTTTCTATAAATATGTTAATCCACAGGATTCACTATTCTCCCATGCAGGACTAGCTTAGTCCTGCACGGAAGCAGCCATTTAGGAGCAGCACAGCAGCACGCCATGCATATTAATGAAGGCGTGCTGCCTGAGCTCCTAAACGGACATGAAGCATGTACGAGAGCAGGGGGTATGTCTGAGAGCAGAGCTCTCAGAATATACAAGCCCCTACAATCAAGAACAGCAGTTTAGCAATAAGAATGAGTGAGACCGCTCATAGGTGTTAGCATACACCCAGCAAAATCCCCCCCCAAGTTTATAAGAGCAATAGTTAAAATATAAACTATAAACAAGCTAATTTTTTTATCAAACAGATAAAATTTAACCATAGGTGCGCAGGTTTGACCATTGCACAGCTATGTATACTACAGCTTAAATAGCACAAGATGATAAATATCAAGATATATGCAAATGACACAGTACTGCAATAGTGTAATGGGTAGAGCATTCGCCTTACAAGCAGTCATTCCCAGTTCGAGTCTCACTCCAGTACATTCCATTTTCCATGTCAAATCACTTTATGAACAATATTTTCTGTTGAATAACCTACTAAATAATATATATCTGTGAACTGGAGTACTGCATTAAATGCAGATGTGAGGTGACATGGTCACAGTGTTGTAAAATCCACAGATAAACACAAGTGCCCCATACAGTATATGTACACATGAATCAGGGATATAAATCAAAGGTACAATGTGTAACGAATGATAAATCCATAGAGTGTCAAAATCCACCACCTTCCCAAGAACAATTTTACATTTCTGTCTAAAGTAGTGCGGGGGTAAGCGGGAGTAAGCACTATTAAGCAGTAGTAACTGGGAGTAAGCATATTTAAGCAGTAGTAAACGAGTTTAAGCCCGTTTGCGTGGGGGTAAGCAATGCGCATACAGGTTAAGCAATACTGAAGCTAAGTCTCTGTAAGCATATTTAACTGGAGGTTAGCATTGCTTACCTTCTCCAAAACCCGTGCAAACCCACTTACATCTGCTTAAAAGTGCCTTAATCACTCTGTATCCAATGGCCCTTGTTCTGCCCAGCAACAAAATAAACAGCCTCTGCAAGGCTCAAACCCAGGACCCTACACACCATAGCTAAAGTGATTTACCACTAAAGGCATCTCAGATGTACATAATCCTGATATTTTCACAAATATATCATCCAGGATAGTCATTCAACAGTACAGGAAATGTATTTATATATGTAGATGTGTGTGTGTGTGTGTGTGTGTGTGTGTGTGTGTGTGTGTGTGTGTGTGTGTGTGTGTGTGTGTGTATATCTTGCTAATACCCTAGCATCTGTGACTTAGATAGGGCCCCCCCTCCTCAACTAGCTTACCTCCCACATTTCTATTACAACAAGTCCCAAAATTCCTCATCCATACCCTACTACAAAAGCTGAAACCTAGCAAACCCTCAGCTGACCTACTGCCAGCTGAATACTTACAAATTGCAGCAAAAGAGCTTGCATATCCAGTTACCATCCTAATAAACAGAACCATATCTGAAAGCTCCATCCCATCCCTCTAGAAAATCTCCCATATTATCCCCTTACACAATGGTGGTAACTCAAACGAACTCTCAAACTTTCGTCCCATAGCTTTACTCTCTCCACTAGCAGAAATCATGGAAAAATGCATACACCGGCAACTACTTGACCATCTTCTCTAAAATAATCTACTTGCTGACTGTCAACATGGCTTTAGGCCATTCCATAGTACCACCACTGCACTCTTATCCTTTTCTGACTGCGTTAATAAAAATAGAAACAACAACAAACTCCCCTCGGCACTCTTTATTGACCTCTCAAAAGCTTTTGATATGGTTAATCATAACTTAGTTTTAGATATCCTTAAATCACTTGCATTAGGCACTCAGGCCATCCAACTTAGTTTTAGATATCCTTAAATCACTTGCATTAGGCACTCAGGCCATCCAATGGTTCAAGTATTATCTAGATAATAGAAAACAGGCTGTCCTCTGGGACAATAACTGATCCATTAACCTCCCTGTTTCCCTAGGTGTTCCTCAAGGAGGCTCTATCTTGGGTCCCCTCCTTTTCTCTATCTTCACTAATGACCTGCACACAAAGCTCCCTCAAGCCACCTGCATACAATATGCAGATGATTTCACATTAATCTGTACAGCAACTTCTTCAGCAGAACTCCAGTCCATCACCCAATAAGTATTCAACTTAGTAGAAAACTGGTTCCTTCAACACTGTCTACTCCTAAACCCTAAGAAAACAAAATTACTGCTTTTCACTCCCACAAAAAAGGTCGCCCCCATTGATTTCACTGTCACTTCCAGAAATGACACTATTATAGCTCCTGACCTAACCGCAAAACTTTTAGGGGTAACAATTGACCACAACCTCAACTTTGACTCTCACATTAACCTCACCATTAAATCTGTCAACAGAAAACTATGTTTCCTTGACAGGATTCGACCTTACCTTACTCCACTAGCCAGAACTACCATTGCCCACACACACCTTATCTCCACCCTCTTATATGCCTCCCCTATTTACACTAATCTATCCAAAAGTAACTTTAGTAAACTGGCAACCTCCTACCACAATATTGCCAGATTTGCCACTGGCACACATTTTAGAACCCACCATTGCCAAAATCTCAAACTGCTTGGATGGCTAGAACTGCAAAATCAGCTCCTCTTTCAGCAGCTCACCATCACCCATAAGATTTTGCATCACCCTAACAATACTCCTATACTTTGCAACCTTATCTCTTCCTACAAAAACCTCACAACCCTATGCTCAGCTAACAAGCTACTAGTTGCCACCCTCAAACCCAACAATAAATCTGGCGACTGTCTCTTTACAAACTCTGTGGGTAAAGCTTGGAACAAACTCCCCACTGAAGTTTCATCTCTTACCTCTACTCCACTCTTCAAGAAGCATATAAAAACTTTCCTGAAAAACGTTGCGTTTTCCATGCACTAATCCCAACTAGCATACTTTCTTCTTACCATGTTCATTATCTCTGCTTACTTGCCCCTCTACTTCCTGTATTGGCATCTCCTTATTAAATTAACCCCGAGTCCAAACCTGTGTAGCTCTCCACACTATTTGTGCAGTACCCACTCTTATCTGCTTCTTTCTTTTCTCACCTTTCAGAGCATATTAATTGAGAGAGAAAAAAAAAACGTATTATTATTTACATCCATACTTGAGCCAAAACTTTACACTTCTTGTATCTGTTGCTTTTATAAATTGTTTTTTTAACCTAGTTTGTAAAGTTGATCTAGTTCATAGTGTATCAAATTCATAGTGTCTTTTTATATGTAAATAGTTGATCTAGTTCAAAGTATGCTTCTTAAACATTTTCCCTTCTTACATAAGCCATTGTTTTTTAAACAGTCTTGTTTTTTTTTTATGTCTGTACGATATTGTTGCCTTTTTATTTCCATATTTGGAGCTTAACTCCCCGGGCCTCTGCTGAAAATGGACATGTATCCAGTTAGACTAGCCCGGTCAACAAATGTAAAATAAATAATAAATAATAATAATATATTTATCTCTCTCTCTCTCTATACATATATATATATATATATATATATATATATATATATATATATATATATATATATGTGACTATATATATATATATGTATGTATATATATATATATATATATATATATATATATATATGTGTGTGTGTGTGTAAATAAATAAATATATATATATATATATATATATATATATATATATATATATATATATACACATATGCATACATCTATAGATATATATGTCTACATAAATATGTGTGTGTGTGTGTGTGTGTATATATATATATATATATATATATATATATATATATATATATATATATATATATACAGACAGATATATATGTATAGATATAAAAGAGAACATAACAAATACATATATGACCAAGAGCACCGTTAATGGGGGTGGGGGGCCCAAGCTAAATACGTCTTGTAAGTATTGCTATCACCCCCTCCCCCGCAACGAAACAGATCCTTCCTGCAATACAATACCAACTGTTGCAAGTCCCATACCCAGGACCCGACACAACATGGGCACAAGACGTTAACAGTAATCCATTCAACCTGTATGATGTCAGGATGGTATCAATAGCATATCATGCAGTATAGTCTGGCTACCATAGGGAATGTACAATGTGGAAGCAATAAACATTCCAAAGATACATATACACACACATATATGCAGATACACACACATATATATATATATATATATATATATATATATATATATATATATATATATATATATATATATATATATATGCATATATGTAGATTTATATGTAACTGCACATACACACACAGAGATATTTATAGGAAGATACATATTTAGCGGGTGCACACCATACTGAACAGCCAGTATTACTACAGTTGCCACCTTATCAAATGGACAACGTATGAGTCACCCATACAAAAGACAATTGTTGCCTGAAACATATACCCACAGACAAGTCAAAGGATATGACACCACACAGGTTTGCATCCATAAAAAAAGTTTAATTTGTGTATTATTACAGTTGTATATGCCATGTCATATAGCTGTTACGACTGTGAAATGCATACTAACTAATTAATGCAACTGTCAAGCAGATCATTTTATACAGTAATCCGAAAGTATAGCATATGTCGCTGTCCAGGCCACGGCCTTCAAGTAGTACAACAGTAAAGACAGACTGGGCCACAGGATAACAATCAATCAACAGTAAGTAATGCAGATGCATAGTCCAGCAGCCTCTAACTACACTCTGTACTCAATCCCTAAGGGGAACAGACTTAAGATGACACAATGGGATGTATCTGTTACATAACAATGCATAACTGAAAACATCACAATCACACTGACAAACAGAATAGTCTGTATGGCAGTAAGCAGTAAGCCAGCAATGTTCCCAAGGTGAAATGTATGGTAATGTACAGCCATATACCTTAAGGCAGCTTACTACTGATATCCCTCACATGTTGTGATAGCCGAGGTTATTTATGGTGCATACCCCCCATAGACTGACGTACAGGGGCATATAACACTGTTACATACACTGACCTCCGGACTGCAGAAGGGCACACATGTTTTGTGAAGATGAAGCCCACATATATATGGAACCTACCCCACAATACGTGTGGGGGCCACAACAGCACTGGAATGATGGCAGGAATGGCAGCATGACATACTCACAGCCCACTATATAACAACCTGCATGTCATATGGACAAATGCTGGTATGTAGGTGGAAGACAGAGGCCAGAACACAGGCCCATATGTGAAATAGTGTTGTCATACACTGGGCAAGTTGCTGGTGTTACAGGATAGTCTGCAACATACCCTTAGTCAGGAATATGAAGTCAGAAACACAAATCGATGTAGCCATGTACTGATAGCACTCAACACATACACTGCCAGTGATATATCTGACACAAGACCTGTGTGGTGGACAGACAAAACATAACAGGCACATCTCTGGCCATCATCTGGATAGGCCCATAGTTGAGATCTATGCAGACAGACTGCATTCCGTGTTAAATAGTATGTACACACAAACCCTGTAACACTGGTGCTATACAATGCATATAACAACACTACTCACACTCTGTCTGTAGTTCTGGAACCTTATACAAATATGTAGCTGGCCTGAGTCAGCAAGTCCTCTTGTAAGAGGTATTACTACCTACTTGCTGTAACACTGCTGCCCACACACAGAAAGGATGTCCACCATACAGGAAAGGTAAAGGGACCACACCCTCATGATGTAGGGATTTATAGTAGTGGGTTGCCATGACAGTGGTAATTGGAAGGTAGCAAGTGGAGGACACTGATTGGTGCAGAAGCCATCACCTGATCATGTGCATCACCAACAAAATCCATGCTCCAATCTATTCAAAGCAGCTCAATACATTAACTGGAGAGAGAACGAGATAGAGATAGAGAGAGTGAGTGAGTGAGTGAGTGAGTGAGTGAGTGAGTGAGTGAGTGAGTGAAAGAAAGCTAAAGGCCAAGCCAAAGGCAAAGCAAAAAAAAAAATCAAGCAAACTATCCAGAACAGACATAATTCCCACAACAGGTATGTGAAGTATATATGCATGCAATTTACTGTAAAACTTGGTCCATAATAATGGGATAGATGATGTGGAATGATTTATATGTGCCATCAGGTGTTGTTGTAATGATGTCCAGCTGAATAACTGCTATGGAAAATAGTGTATGTCCCTGTGGGTAGTGGGCCATACCCATCAACTGTGCAGAGCAGCACTGACTGACAAGATGTAAGCCACCATAGTGTGTGTTGTATAATGGAAAACATGTATATTACTGTGGCCAATAGCTGGTGGTAGAAGTAATGCCATTATGAGGGACATGTGGGTTCCAGAACCCATCACTTGCAGGACTCTCAAGTTAACGTGTAATGTAGCATGCAGAAATGCCATAGATGTGTAATAGGCTTACCTGCAATCTGTCTCTATATAAATATATATATATATATATAGGCGACCACGGTGGTGCAGCGGTTAGCGTTGCTACCTCACAGCAAAAGGTTCTCCGGTTTGATCCTCAGCTGGGGTGCCTTCTGTGCGGAGTCTGCATGTCCTCCCTGTGGTAGCATGGGTTTCCTCTGGGTGCTCCTGTTTCCTCCCACATCCCAAAGACATGCTGTAGGTGGATTGGACACTCTAAATTGGCCCTAGGTGTGAGTGTGTGCATGTGTGTGTCTTCTGTGGAAGGTTGGGCACCGGGCTGGCAACTCAACACTGTAAAACTCCACTGCCAATCGTGAGCGGACAGGGGATCTACCTGCGGTGACCCCTAACCGGGAAAAGCTGAAAGAAGACGAAGACATGCATATATATATATATATATATATATATATATATATATATATATATATGTATATATATATAACCCCCCTAATGTTAGGCTGTGTCCACATGTGGCATCTGTCTGTGTTGTAGCAAGGAAGAACTGTGCAGCTGTGCAGGAAGGAGAGATAGAGAATGTGGACCTGATGTCTGAATGTACCCCATACATATATATATATTTATATATATATATATATATATATATATATATATATATATATATATATATATATATATATATATATATATATATATATATATAGATATATATATATATAGATATATATAGATATCAAATGAAGAAGTCGGTAAAACTTGTCAAGTGGTTCACTCACCAAAAACGAAGCACAACAATATGAAACAGAAGTGGTGAACCAGCCACTGGGACAGTTCAATAAAATATTCCTATAGCTTTAGCTGCTTAAACCAACAATGGTGAGTCGCCAAACTGTTGAACAAAACTATCCAAAAACCGCATGCAGAGCTGCAACACTTGTGCTGGCATAAAAAGATGCTACTCCGTTGTAAAAATAGGCAGTCTTTTAATGAAGAACAAAAAGGGAACAGAAAAAGAAATAAGCGCTTTCACGCGGTACAACCGCGCTTCTTCAGATTTCATTAGTGCAAAGTATGAATCCAACATTTATATCGCACTAGGCGGGAAAATCAAACAATTGGCCAAACCACTTAATCAATTAATCAAATTATAAACTTGCTGCTAGGCAACTGTTACATTGTATATGCATCAGCATTAGGAACATAAAAATAATAAAAAACATAGATATACACATGAAAACATACTATGAATATTAAAAATATGCTGTGTTCCCAGACGAACTAATATTGTATTGGGAACCATTTCATAAGACGTAATTAAAAATCACATTCACAAACCCTAAAAACAGTATGCAAGGATTATATCTCTATGAAACACATTTAAACTCGTATTAAAAATACAGGTTAAGCAGACCCAAATATATAGGTCATAATAATCAAAACAATCAATTAAATTCGTCCGTTATGGTAAGAACTAAACTGTTAACCCAATAAATATGGACTTGTTTACCAAACAAAATTCAAACATTCTGAAGCCTGAACATTTTACAGATTGCATATAGCACTAGAGCCTGTCTCACTTAGGCACTTACGCTCAGAGCGATAAAAACGAAAGAAATAGAAAAACATATACATTATAGCATGTGTATAAGTATACTCTATTCTTACATACACTAATTAAATATCGGAAGTTCTTACATATAACATCATTCAGCTTACTGTTTACTATTCATATCGGCATAGAGCTGATGTTCAAGCGTTAAACTACTAAGCAACGTGCTGACGCCATAGCGCTATGACTGAACAGATCAAAACATTAAGGGCAACAGTATCAAAACAGTCAATTCATCCGTCAGTTCTGAGGCGAGCTGTAATTTCAACCCCAGTGAAACACGTAGCCCTAAAATAAATGTTTTCTAAACCAAGCTTAAAATTAGATACTTTCTATATTAAAGTGTATATATTGAAATGTATATATCACGTATATTCCTACAATCATGCACAAATCTAAATGGTACATCTTCCGTATGAAAAAGCTTTGGTGTTCACAAACATCTTTCCATGTGAGCAAATCAAAAGACCAACAAGTGATGTTCAACAAACAGATTGTTTCATGGTCTAAAAGCATACCTATGAGACAACCATAGGTTCTTATAAGCAGCAAATACATGCCATAGTGTAGATCATACATATCCTAAACTTACATCTAAAAGGAGACAACAATCATAACTATGTCTAAATAAAAAAGGTACAGCCTATCAATATAATGCCTAACTTGATCTCAAACAGCATATTAGAAACAATAAAAGTAATAAAAATTAAAAATTAAGAACCACAATGAATTCCTTAACAATTGCTATGAATATTAATACAGTGCAAAAGTGTACATGCATAAAACTGAGTCACTGGATCCAAAAAATGAATAAATAGGCAAAATCAATATAAGGGAACATTGGAACCCATACGTACATATCAAAATATGTATTAGAGGCAGAATCTATTGGAGAGAGCTCACCAATGATAACTAGATGTATGGATCTCTCTCTACTATTGCTTAAAAGCTAACATGGTATGCTATCATCGAGACAATAGCACTGGTTTCAGGGATACAGAACTATTAATTCCTGGTGCTAGATGGGCCCCTAGTTTCAGGATCCATTGTAGTTCAGAAGTAGCTAAATTGTTCTCCTTATTACCTCCTCTATTATTGTCATTCACCAATTGCAAAATCCTGAAGGTGAAAGAATGTGATGGATATTCTATGACATGCTTTGCCAATGCATTAGTTTCCACCTTCTTTCTAATATCATAAAGGTGGTTATAAATG